>NC_069500.1:1004684980-1004779980 GCF_027579735.1 Bombina bombina | reverse complement strand
GGGGTACAATACCCTAATACTAAATCTACAATTAAATATCCACATTGGGAATAGCATTTTGCGCCACCTACTCCAAACACTATTTCTAAAACTATTGGGATAACAGTTTTTTCAGGTGAGCTATTATTCCCCACCTACCTTACAGTCTAACCCATTTATTATTATAGTTGAACTTAAAGGGACAGTCAAGTCCAAAATAAACTTTCATGATTCAGATAGAGAATGTAATTTTAAATAACTTTCCAATTTACTTTTATCACCAATTTTGCTTTGTTCTTTTGGTATTCTTAGTTGAAAGCTAAACCTAGGAGGTTCATATGCTAATTTCTTAGACCTTGAAGGCTGCCTCTGCATTTGACTGTTTTCACCACTAGAGGGCGTTTTCATGTGTTTCATATAGATAACATTGAGCTCATGCACGCAAATTTACCGAGGAGTGAGCACTGATTGGCTAAAATGCAAGTCTGTCAAAATAACTGAAATAAGGGGGCAGTCAGCAGAGTCTTAGATACAAGGTAATTACAGAGGTAAAACGTGTATTATTATAACTGTTGGTTATGCAAAACTGGGAAATTGGTAATTAAGAGGTTATCTGTCTTTTAAAACAACAAAAAATTTGTTAATCTTTGCTACCACATTACTGTTCTAATGTATTGATTCAGTTTGATTTATTGTCTAAAATAAACAGATACTAAATCGCCTTTATTGTGTTCAAACTAGGCAAGCTGTTACCACCATCTCATCCTTCTAGTTACTTGGTTATTTTCTTTAATTTAGCATTACGCCCCCTCTATATAATATTGTAGTTATGTTTTGGTTATTACATAAATATCGACTACTTTACATGTTATAGCTGTTAAATAATTTACAGTTTTCTTTCCATAAGGCAAGGAGAGTCCACGAAATACAACACCTGACCACCAGGAGGAGGCAAAGACACCCCAGCCAAAGGCTTAAATATCCCTCCCACTTCCCCTATCCTCCCAGTCATTCTTTGGCTTTTGTCACTAGAGGTGGATGGCAGAGAAGTGTCAGAAGATTTTGGATAGTCCTGTAATGGGTATGTTCCCTTCAATCCTGTCAACCTCTCAGTGAGAGTATTGATGAAATTTCGAGTCTGGAGATGCAGGGGAAGTTTTTTTCGGCAAACCTATCCACACTGTCGGCTAACAACTCCTGAGCAATCAGTGTTGACGAGTTTCACACTCTGGTCCCTGTCAGAGCATCGCTGCAAGACTGAGAGGCTGTATCTGTTCCACAGCGTGGATCCTGGAGGGTAAGACCGCTTTATTATATATAGCAGGGATTCTAATATAGGGTCACAGTGTGGCTCCTTTAGGATCAAGGATAAATATTTCCTTCAGGGAGATTTGGAACAGTTTTGGGGATTTTTATGTACTGCTTTCACTTTGTGAGGGTTTGGGCTCATAAGACTGTGTGCTTTTGGCTTGGAACAAACAGGTTTCATTTCCGTGTTTGCACAAATATCCTGAATCATGATTTCCAGGCTACCAAATGTTAAAGGAGTTGCGCAGCTTATATTAGCTTAGCACCCTTTTTCATAGCAGGGGAAGTCCTGTCTTGAGCACCACTTGACCGGGTGTGGTCTCTTTCACTTCCTTTACGATCCTGCTGCAGACATTGCTCCTTGAGAGATAGTGAGTGCCCCAGCCATTGGGAATATAAAGGCGCCGTTTTATATATAAAGCACTTTTTATTTTGTTCAGTTTTTTTTTATTCCATCTGTGAGAGTACATACCAAAGCTATGGAGGACTCCGATACTACAATAGAAGGTTCCACTCCTTCTGTTGTGAATAATAATACCTGTTTATACTGTGAGGAGGCTATGGTTTGCCCACCTGCTCAATTTTGTTCCATTTGCCTAGACACTGTTTTAAAGTCTAAAAAGTGAGCTAAGTCTACTAATACACATAGCGCAGTTAGTCCCTCTGAGCCATCAACCTCTCAGGATTCTATGTCCTTTCTATTCAAGCCGCTTCACATGCAGTCCCCCTCAGCACAACTAATTATCCATCTGGAGAGGGCCTTTTTCCTGCAGACTTTACAGCGCAGCTACATTCGGCGTTGTCTACAGCCCTGAGTGCCCTATCTATCTCTGGGAAATGCAAGAGAAAGGACAAACCTAGTTCTCCTGACTTAGTCATCTAAATTTCTGTTGGATCTAGCTTGTATGTCCCAGCTATCCGAGGATGAGTTAACCTCTGTAGCTTCAGAGGGTGAACTTTCTAGGTCTAATACTTCCATTACTAAATCTTCTCCAGCGGAGGAGAACCCTCTTTTACATTTAAAATTGAACATTTGTGTTTTTTGCTAAAGGAGGTCCTGTCCACTTTAGAGGTTCCAGAGGCTAAGCTACCTTAGGAACCTAAGATCCCTAAGTTAGACAGGGTTTTTGAAGACAAAAAGGTTCCACAGACTTTTCCTGTACCAGTTCGTATGGCGAACATTATTAGTAACAAATGGGAAAGAAACAGAACTTCCTTTTGCCCTTTGTCAACCTTTTAAGAAATTGTTTCTAGTCCCGGACTCTCAATTGGAACTGTGGGGTTCCATCCCTAAGGTGGATGGCGCCATTTTGATGCTCGCTAAACGTACTACTATCCCTCTTGAGGATAGCTCTTCTTTTAGAGAGCCTATCGACAAAAAAAGTTGAAAACTTTTCGGAGGAAAATGTTCCAACACACAGGATTTTTATTCCAGCTGTTGTCAGTTGTGGCCGCCTTTGCAGGAGCAGCTACCTACTAGCGACTCTCTGTCTGAACTTATTGAGGTGGAATCTCCACTTGAGGATGTTTGAGAGAATTGAGGCTCTGAGAATTGCTAACTCCTTAATTTGTGATGTGAATATGCAGATTATATGCCTAAATGCAAAGGCTTCAGGTTTCACGGTCCTAGCCCTCCGGGCTCTCTGGTTGAAGTCTTGGTCTGCGGATATGACTTCTAAATCCAGACTCATTTCTCTTCCCTTCAAGAGGAAGATATTATTCGGTCCAGGGCTGGACTCCGATATTTATACAGTTACTGAAGGGAAAGGTGCCTTCCTACCACAGGATAATAAGAACAGACCTAAGGGACGGCAATAATCTAATTTTCATTCCTTTCGTTCGTACAAGTCCCAACAATCTCAACCTTCATCCAAGCCTGCGCAGCCCAAGAGTACTTGGAAGCTAGCTCAGTCCTGGAACAAGTCCAAACAGACAAAGAAGCCCGCCGAGAACAAATTGGCATGAAGGGGTGGCCCCCGATCCGGGATCGGGTTGAGTAACGGGAAAATTGTCGCTTTTCTGAAACGCATGGTTTCAGGATGTTCAGGGCTTTTGGGTTCTGGAGGTTATATCTCAGGGATACCGGATAGGATTCAAATCTCATCTGCCATGGGGCAGATTCCTACTCTCTAGACTGTCTACAAGACCAGAAAAAAAGGGCCTCCCTTTTTAGGTTGCGTTCGGGATCTAACCTCTTTAGGAGTAATTGTCCCGGTACGTATATCAGAAAGAGGTGTGGGGTTCTATTCAAACCTCTTCGTGGTTCCCAAAAAGGAGGGAATCTTTCATATAATTCTGGACCTGAAGTGCATAAACAAGTTTCCCTGTGTCCCCTCTTTCAAAATGGAGATAATACGGTCAGTTCCCCTGGTTCAGGAAAGGCAGTTTGTAACCATCATAGACTTGAAGGATGCATACCTTCACGCTCTGATACACGAACATTTTCAGTTCCTGAGGTTTGCCTTTCTGGACCAGCACTTCCAGTTCATAGCACTCCTGTTTGGCTTAGCTACTGCTCCATGGATATTTACGAAGGTTCTGGGGGCTCTTCTAAAGGTTGCTAGAACAAGAGGTATTGCAGTAGCATCTTACCTTGACGATATCTTGGTACAAGAACCTTCTTTTCATCTAGCAAGGGAGCACTCGGAATTCCTTCTCAGTCTTCTTCGATCACATGGATGGAAGATAAACTTGTAAAATAGTTCTCTTACTCCAGATACCAGGGTGAATTTCCTGGGTATGGTGATAGACTCTATATCCATGAAGATTAGAGATGTTGCAAGCTAACATCAGCATGTCTTGCCCTCCAGGCCTCCTTGAGACCTTCGGTGGCCCTGTGTATGGAGGGGATTGGACTCATGGTGTCTTGTATGGACATCATTCCCTTTCCAGATTCCATCTCAGACCCTTACAGTTATGCATGCTGAGGCAATGGAATGGTGACTATTCCGATCTGTCCCAACTGATAGTAATGGACAGCCTGTCGAGAAATTTGCTCTCTTGGTGGCTCTGTCAAGATCACTTGTCCCAAGGCATGTGCTTCTTTAAACTGTCATGGGAGATTGTGACTATGGACACAAGATAATCAAGCTGGAGAGCCGTTTGGGGTGCCAGAAAGGCACAAGGGCTGTGGACTCAGGAGTCCTCCTCTCTTCCAATCAATTTTTTGGAACTCCGGGTAATCTTCAATGCTCTGAAGGCTTGACCCCTTCTGGGTTCGTCCCTGTTTATCAGATTTCAATCAGACAATATAACTTCGGTAGCCTACATCAACCGTCAGGGAGGAACGAGAAGTTCCTTAGCAATGAGAGAAGTATTGCAAATTCTAGACTGTGCGGAGGCCCACAATTTATGCTGTCAGCTATCCACATTCCGGGTGTGGACAACTGGGATGCAGACTTCCTCAGCAGGCAATCCTTTTGCCCGGGGGAATGGTCTCTCCACCCCTAGGTATTTACAGAGATATGCAGCAGATGGGAGATGCCGGAGATAGACCTCATGGCCTCCCGTCTAAATGCCAAATTATCCAGTTATGGGTTGAGATTGAGGGATCATCAAGCAGAATAGATGCTCTAGCAGTTCCTTGGGGGTTCAGACTCGTATATCTGTTTCCTCCATTACCTCTTCTTCTGTGGGTGGTGGCCCACATCAAGCAGGAGCAAGCATCAGTGATTCTAATTCCTCGACCCTGTTTAACGTGCATGCCAACCGCGAAAGGAGATTAATACAAGACAATCTTCATTTACTGTACACTGAGTTTTTATGTCTCCCACATTGATATTTAGATGCCTGAACGGAGTATATATGGCAGAGAACGCTAAACTGTGCAGTAGGAAAACAAAACACCACACTAATTTTGCCAACCACTTCTACTGAGCATTTGTGCGGTTAGCATCTGCACAATTTGTTTTGTATTTATCTCCTGCTGTGGGTGGCAAAGTCAGCAGGGTGTGGTATAGAAATCATTAAAAACGTATGCAAGTTTTCATGCTTTCATGTTAGTAAAGGCATTTTTTTAATTTGAAATGGTTCTACCACAGGGTTCTTCATATCACGAGTCAGGATCCATTATTGTGTCGCAACACCATGTTTACTGGGTCACTGTTGTGTGGTTTCTAGTCTGTGGGTGGTAGGAGAGTGTGTGTGTTATTTGAGAGTGTTTTTGAGAGTGTGTGTTAGTGTCGTATGAGTGTGTGTTAGTGTCGTATGAGTGTGTGTTAGTGTCGTATGAGTGTGTGTTAGTGTCGTATGAGTTTGTGTAAGTGGAGTGTGTCTGTAAGTGGTGCGTGAGTGTGTGTAAGTGTGTGTGGGGGGGAGTGTGTATTGGTGTTATGAGTGTGTGTTGTATGGGTGTGCGGTGTGTATGAGGGTGTGTGTGTTATTAACTATACAACACTTTCAAGTTTGACTACAATCAGGAATAAAATACACACACATTAGAGAGTCACTTTGTGAAAGATTGCAACTATCTTGTTGAATATTATTTCAGAAATTTTCAGTCCAATCATAATAAAAGGTTGTCAAAGTATGTGGTATCAGTGCACTGGGTCTTGGGAAAAAAAAGTTTGAAGTTTCCTGTACTAACGCACCTCCCTGCAATTTTGTATTAGGCTGTGGCCAGGGGGAAGACAATTTAAAAGGGTGTGGTGGACAATCACCAGAAGACAAAATCTGTTTTGTTTTTTTCTGTACAAAAGTATTAATTTTTATATAAATTGTTTAGTTATGTAATAAAACACTGCAGTATATTTTTTTTTATTGTTTATACCCTGCTGACTTCTCAAGGCTAACTCTCTGCAGTTGTTAGCTGATAATACCAATTAGAGACAGATATTTAGCAAACCGTTTACTTCATAAATGACTGTGACTAACCTTGTTGTCTGTGGACTAAAGTTCAGATTGGCTCCTTCAAATAAGGCAAATGGTGGGAGGTGTTTGGCTCCTAAGAAAGAACTGCAGTGCAGTAAAAAGGATGTTAATTTGTTTAAAAAAAAATAAGATTGGGCTGATGTGCTATTCTATATCAACACAACAGAAATGTCTTTTGATTATAAGGTGTTTATTGTCCCTTTTTAAAGAGACATTCAAATTCACTTCCAGAATCAGATTGCACAGTTTTTTTATATTGAAAATTTAGGGACTAGATCCTACTGCATATGCGTTCACAGTATACATGTTTGAGTCTGTGATTGGCTGATGCCCAATTTGTTAGAAAAAAATCTACTGTTAATTTAAAATTCAGAGTAAGTGCAATTAGATTGGCTTTTTATATTGCACTTTAATGATTATTTGGTTCTACTCTATTTAATGGTCCTTTTAAAGTATTTTATATGTGCACTGATCTAACTTTCACAACTGTCTGGGAGGTGTTTAGCTATTCCTACAGACATTTGTGAGTGCTGTTTTTCCTAAGCTATATCAGCAGTTAATGCTACATTGGGCTAGATTTATTAAGCCCCTACTGCAGCAAGTTCTCTCAAGAACTTGCTCGCCGTCATTTATCCATAGCCTCTTCGCCACCTCTAATGTGGCGAAATTCAATCTCCTCGGTCTAGTCAGACCGAGGAGATTGACAGCTCCTGCCCGCGCGTGATTGGCTGTGCGCGGGCAGGGGGCGGGATTGCACGCGAGCGCAAAATTGCGCTCGTGTGCAATGCCGAATACCTGCGGGTATTTTCGCCCCGCCACAGGCGAGCTGAGGCGTACAGGGGCGCGTATACGCACCCCTGTACTCCTCAGCTTTAATAAATCTAGCCCATTGTATAGAAAAACAGATGTTTCTGGTTTCCATTGACCAGAAAGAGGTCATATAGAAGTAAGCTCCTGCAGTGGTCTAATTAGTCACTCTGGGAAGAATGTAGATTCTACAACATATTTAAGTATGCAGTAATCTTTCTAGTCACTCTGGTGCATGGAAAAGCTGCACATTTTACAGGAAAGGTAAGCATCCAGTTGAAATAATGTATATTGCATGTCTTTACTATATGCATTGCTAGGTCATTTTGATTTCATTCAGAGTATAATGTCCCTTCTTTGTTGTTGTGTATTCAGTTTCTGAAAATAAGCTGTTGATACCAGTTTCTGGCATTGTACATTTCTTTAGCCTGTTCCTGACACGTAGATAGTAAAAGGACATTTTGCCTGCTGGAGTATATGAAATTATCTTGATTTGGTCATTTAATACAGCTGTTTTTATCTGTTCAAGCCACCACCTATACTGAGAATATAAATTACTGTAGTATTCTCCATAGCAAAGCTATGTAAACAAGAATCACAAGTATCAAGTTCCCAGTGGGGAGGGTAGAAGAGAAAAAGGTACTTTAATTATCCTTTTCAATTGCTTTCTTGAGTTTTGGCCATTATGTAAAGACAGAGGTAAGGAGGGAATTGAGTATAGAGACATATATTTAGAGGTCTGCTTTTTCTGCAGGCTCAGCCCTTTTAAATATGTATGTTCTTAATAACAATGGATTGAGGCTATAATGAGCAAAAACAGATATTTCATATACAAAAACTTAAAGGAGCAATTTCCCATACATTTTTATACTCTGCATCTCAAATAACAAGATATTGGAAAAACATAAGTGGGGGGGGGGGCAATTTTATTGTGCAATTTTCCTTTTAAATTTTAAACTTTAATCATTTACTCATTTCATTCAAAATATTCTCAAAATCCTGTATTATGCTTATTTGCAGGTGAGTTCTAAATTTGTGCTAATCTTGTTTAATTGAATTGGACATGTATCTGAAGGTGTTCAGTTGTAATAAGCATCAAATTAGTGCTGCTGCTTAGTACAGCTTCTTGCTTAATAGGGTCTTCAGCAGTCAGGGAAATCCATAAACCACTATGGATTCACCTTTAACGTATACAGAAAGAGTGCTGCAATGTAGATGTGAATGTATTGCCCTATTACATACATGTATCTGTTTATTAATAAAACTGGTTATGTAGGGTTACAGAAATTAACATTTTATTTTTATTTCCCCCTTTTATGATATTCATATCATATCTTTCTTTCATGTAATTAGCAAGAGTCCATGAGCTAGTGACGTATGGGATATACATTCCTACCTACCAGGAGGGGCAAAGTTTCCCAAACCTTAAAATGCCTATAAATACACCCCTCACCACACCCACAATTCAGTTTTACAAACTTTGCCTCCGATGGAGGTGGTGAAGTAAGTTTGTGCTAGATTCTACGTTGATATGCGCTCCGCAGCAAGTTGGAGCCCGGTTTTCCTCTCAGCGTGCAGTGAATGTCAGAGGGATGTGAGGAGAGTATTGCCTATTTGAATGCAGTGATCTCCTTCTACGGGGTCTATTTCATAGGTTCTCTGTTATCGGTCGTAGAGATTCATCTCTTACCTCCCTTTTCAGATCGACGATATACTCTTATATATACCATTACCTCTGCTGATTCTCGTTTCAGTACTGGTTTGGCTTTCTACAAACATGTAGATGAGTGTCCTGGGGTAAGTAAATCTTATTTTCTGTGACACTCTAAGCTATGGTTGGGCACTTTGTTTATAAAGTTCTAAATATATGTATTCAAACATTTATTTGCCTTGACTCAGAATGTTCAACATTCCTTATTTTTCAGACAGTCAGTTTCATATTTGGGATAAATGCATTTGTTTCTCCAACATAGGTGTGTCCGGTCCACGGCGTCATCCTTACTTGTGGGATATTCTCTTCCCCAACAGGAAATGGCAAAGAGCCCAGCAAAGCTGGTCACATGATCCCTCCTAGGCTCCGCCTACCCCAGTCATTCTCTTTGCCGTTGTACAGGCAACATCTCCACGGAGATGGCTTAGAGTTTTTTAGTGTTTAACTGTAGTTTTTATTATTCAATCAAGAGTTTGTTATTTTAAAATAGTGCTGGTATGTACTATTTACTCAGAAACAGAAAAGAGATGAAGATTTCTGTTTGTATGAGGAAAATGATTTTAGCACCGTAACTAAAATCCATGGCTGTTCCACACAGGACTGTTGAGAGCAATTAACTTCAGTTGGGGGAACAGTGTGCAGTCTCTTACTGCTTGAGGTATGACACATTCTAACAAGACGATGTAATGCTGGAAGCTGTCATTTTCCCTTTGGGATCCGGTAAGCCATGTTTATTAAGATAGTAAATAAGGGCTTCACAAGGGCTTATTAAGACTGTAGACTTTTTCTGGGCTAAATCGATTCATTATTAACACTTATTTAGCCTTGAGGAATCATTTATTCTGGGTATTTTGATATGATTATATCGGCAGGCACTGTTTTAGACACCTTATTCTTTAGGGACTTTCCCTAATCATAGTCAGAGCCTCATTTTCGCGCCGGTATGGCGCACTTGTTTTTGAGGACAGCATGGCATGCAGCTGCATGTGTGTGGAGCTCTGATACATAGAAAAGTCTTTCTGAAGGCATCATTTGGTATCGTATTCCCCTTTGGGCTTGGTTGGGTCTCAGCAAAGCAGATTCCAGGGACTGTAAAGGGGTTAAATATAAAAACGGCTCCGGTTCCGTTATTTTAAGGGTTAAAGCTTCCAAATTTGGTGTGCAATACTTTTAAGGCTTTAAGACAATGTGGTGAAATTTTGGTGAATTTTGAACAATTCCTTCATACTTTTTCGCAATTGCAATAATAAAGTGTGTTTAGTTTAAAATTTAAAGTGACAGTAACGGTTTTATTTTAAAACGTTTTTTGTGCTTTGTTATCAAGTTTATGCCTGTTTAACATGTCTGAACTACCAGATAGATTGTGTTCTGACTGTGGGGAAACCAAGGTTCCTTCTCATTTAACTATATGTATTTTATGTCATAAAAAAATTTAGTAAAAATGATGCCCAAGATGATTCCTCAAGTGAGGGGAGTAAGCATGGTACTGCATCATCCCCTCCTTCGTCTACACCAGTCTTGCCCATACAGGAGGCCCCTAGTACATCTAGCGCGCCAATACTCCTTACTATGCAACATTTAACGGCTGTAATGGATAATTCTATCAAAAACATTTTAGCCAATATGCCCACTTATCAGCGAAAGCGCGACTGCTCTGTTTTAGAAAATTCTGTAGAGCATGAGAACGCTGATGATATGGTTTCTGAAGGGCCCCTACACCAATCTGAGGGGGCCAGGGAGGTTTTGTCTGAGGGAGAAATTTCAGATTCAGGAAACATTTCTCAACAAGCTGAACCTGATGTGATTACTTTTAAATTTAAGTTGGAACATCTCCGCGCTCTGCTTAAGGAGGTGTTATCCAATTTGGATGATTGTGATTATCTGGTCATTCCAGAACCACTATGTAAAATGGAAAAGTTCTTAGTGGCCCCGGGGCCCCCCGAAGCTTTTCCTATATCCAAGCGGGTGGCGTACATTGTTAGTAAAGAATGGGACAGGCCCGGTATACCTTTAGTACCTCCCCCCATATTTATAAAATTGTTTTCCTATAGTCGACCCCAGAAAGGACTGATGGCAGACAGTCCCCAAGGTCGAGGGGGCGGTTTCTACTCTACACAAGCGCGCCACTATACCCATAGAAGATAGTTGTGCTTTCCAAGATCCTATGGATAAAAAATTAGAAGGTCTGCTAAAGATGTTTGTTCAGCAAGGTTCCCTTCTACAACCAATTGCATGCATTGTCCCTGTCACTGCAGCCGCGTGTTTCTAGTTTGATGAGCTAGGAAAGGCGATTATTAGTAATTCTTCTTCTTATGAGGAGATTATGGACAGAATTCGTGCTCTTAAATTGGCTAATTCTTTCACCCTAGACGCCACCTTGCAATTGGCTAGGTTAGCGGCGAAAAAATTCTGGGTTTGCTATTGTGGCGCAGAGCGCTTGGTTAAAATCTTGGGCAGCGGATGCGTCTTCCAAGAACAAATTGCTTGACATTCCTTTCAAGGGGAAAACACTCTTTGGCCCTGACTTGAAAGAGATTATCTCTGATATCACTGGGGGCAAGGGCCACGCCCTTCCTCAGGATAGGTCTTTTCAAGACCAAAAATAAACCTAAGTTTCGTCCCTTTCGCAGAAACGGATCAGCCCCAAGGGCTACGTCCTCTAAGCAGGAAGGTAATACTTCTCAAGCCAATCCAGCCTGGAGACCTATGCAAGGCTGGAGCAAAGGAAAGCAGGCCAGGAAACCTGCCACTGCTACCAAGACAGCATGAAATGCGGGCCCCCGATCCGGGACCGGATCTGGTGGGGGGCAGACTCTCTCTCTTCGCTCAGGCTTGGGAAAGAGATGTTCTGGATCCTTGGGCGCTAGAAATAGTCTCCCAAGGTTATTCTCTGGAGTTCAAGGGGCTTCCTCCAAGGGGGAGGTTCCACAGGTCTCAGTTGTCTTCAGACCACATAAGAAGACAGGCATTCTTACATTGGGTAGAAGACCTGCTAAAAATGGGAGTGATTCATCCTGTTCCATTAGGAGAACAAGGGATGGGGTTCTACTCCAATCTGTTCATAGTTCCCAAAAAAGAGGGAACGTTCAGATCAATCTTAGATCTCAAGATCTTGAACAAGTTTCTCAAGGTTCCATCGTTCAAGATGGAAACCATTCGAAAACTTCTTCCTTCCATCCAGGAAGGTCAATTCATGACCAAGGTGGATTTCAAGGATGCGTATCTACATATTCCTATCCACAAGGAACATCATCGGTTCCTAAGGTTTGCATTCCTGGACAAGCATTTCCAGTTCGTGGCATTTTCTTTCGGATTAGCCACTGCTCCTAGGATTTTCTCATAGGTACTAGGGTCCCTTCTGGCGGTGCTAAGACCAAGGGGCATTGCTGTAGTACCTTACTTGGACGACATTCTGATTCGAGCGTCGTCCCTTCCTCAAGTAAAGGCTCACACGGACATTGTCCTGGCCTTTCTCAGATCTCACGGATGGAAAGTGAACGTGGTAAAGAGTTCTCTATCTCCGTCAACGAGGGTTCCCTTCTTGGGAACTATAATAGACTCCTTAGAAATGAGGATTTTTCTGACAGAAGCCAGTAAAACAAAACTTCTAGACTCTTGTCGGATACTTCATTCCGTTCCTCTTCCTTCCATAGCGCAGTGCATGGAAGTGATAGGTTTGATGGTAGCGACAATGGACATAGTTCCTTTTGTGCGCATTCATCTAAGACCATTACAACTGTTCATGCTCAGTCAGTGGAATGGGGACTATTCAGACTTGTCTCCGAAGATACAAGTAAATCAGAGGACCAGAGACTCATTCCGTTGGTGGCTGTCCCTGGACAACCTGTCACAAGGGATGACCTTCCGCAGACCAGAGTGGGTCATTGTCACGACCGACGCCAGTCTGATGGGCTAGGGCGCGGTCTGGGGATCCCTGAAAGCTCAGGGTCTTTGGTCTCGGGTAGAATCTCTTCTACCGATAAATATTCTGGAACTGAGAGCGATATTCAATGCTCTCAAAGCTTGGCCTCAGCTAGCGAGGGCCAAGTTCATACATCAACCATCAGGGGGGAACAAGGAGTTCCCTAGCGATGGAAGAAGTGACCAAAATCATTCTATGGGCGGAGTCTCACTCCTGCCACCTGTCTGCTATCCACATCCCAGGAGTGGAAAATTGGGAAGCGGATTTTCTGAGTCGTCAGACATTGCATCCGGGGGAGTGGGAACTCCATCCGGAAATCTTTGCCCAAGTCACTCAACCGTGGGGCATTCCAGACATGGATCTGATGGCCTCTCGTCAGAACTTCAGAGTTCCTTACTACGGGTACAGATCCAGGGATCCCAAGGCGGCTCTAGTGGATGCACTAGTAGCACCTTGGACCTTCAAACTAGCTTATGTGTTCCCGCCGTTTCCTCTCATCCCCAGGCTGGTAGCCAGGATCAATCAGGAGAGGGCGTCGGTGATTTTGATAGCTCCTGCGTGGCCACGCAGGACTTGGTATGCAGATCTGGTGAATATGTCATCGGCTCCACCATGGAAGCTACCTTTGACAGACCTTCTTGTTCTAGGTCCGTTCGACCCACTCCAGCTGACTGCTTGGAGATTGAACGCTTGATCTTATCAAAGCGAGGGTTCTCAGATTCTGTTATTAATACTCTTGTTCAGGCCTGAAAGCCTGTAACCAGAAAAATTACCACATAATTTGGTATATCTGTTGGTGTGAATCTGCAGGATTCCCTTGGGACAAGGTTAAGATTCCTAAGAGTCTATCCTTCCTTCGAGAAGGATTGAAAAAAGGATTATCTGCAAGTTCCTTGATGGGACAGATTTCTGCCTTGTCTGTGTTACTTCACAAAAAAGCTGGCAGCTGTGCCGGATGTTCTAGCCTTTGTTCAGGCTCTGGTTAGAATCAAGCCTGTTTACAAAATTTTGACTCCTCCTGGGAGTCTCAACCTAGTTCTTTCAGTTCTTCAGGGGGTTCCGTTTGAACCCTTACATTCCGTTGATATTAAGTTATTATCTTGGAAAGTTTTGTTTTTGGTTGCAATTTCTTCTGCTAGAAGAGTTTCAGAATTATCTGCTCTGCAGTGTTCTTCTCCTTATCTGGTGTTCCATGCAGATAAGGTGGTTTTGCGTACTAAACCTGGTTTTCTTCCAAAAGTTGTTTCTAACAAAAACATTAACCAGGAGATAGTTGTGCCTTCTTTGTGTCCTAATCCAGTTTCAAAGAAGGAACGTTTGTTGCACAACTTGGATGTAGTTCGTGCTCTCAAAGTTTACTTAGCAGCTACTAAGGATTTCAGACAAACTTTGTCTTTGTTTGTTGTTTATTCTGGTAAACGGAGAGGTCAAAAAGCAACTTCTACCTCTCTCTCCTTCTGGATTAAAAGCATTATCCGATTGGCTTATGAGACTGCCGGACGGCAGCCTCCTGAAAGAATCACAGCTCACTCCACTAGGGCTGTGGCTTCCACATGGGCCTTCAAGAACGAGGCTTCTGTTGATCAGATATGTAAGGCAGCGACTTGGTCTTCACTGCACACTTTTTCTAAATTTTACAAATTTGATACTTTTGCTTCTTCTGAGGCTATTTTTGGGAGAAAGGTTTTGCAAGCCGTGGTGCCTTCCATTTAGGTGACCTGATTTGCTCCCTCCCTTCATCCGTGTCCTAAAGCTTTGGTATTGGTTCCCACAAGTAAGGATGACGCCGTGGACCGGACACACCTATGTTGGAGAAAACAGAATTTATGTTTACCTGATAAATTACTTTCTCCAACGGTGTGTCCGGCCCACGGCCCGCCCTGGTTTTTTTAATCAGGTCTGATAATTTATTTTCTTTAACTACAGTCACCACGGTAACATATGGTTTCTCCTATGCAAATATTCCTCCTTAACGTCGGTCGAATGACTGGGGTAGGCGGAGCCTAGGAGGGATCATGTGACCAGCTTTGCTGGGCTCTTTGCCATTTCCTGTTGGGGAAGAGAATATCCCACAAGTAAGGATGACGCCGTGGACCGGACACACCGTTGGAGAAAGTAATTTATCAGGTAAACATAAATTCTGTTTTCAAACATTTTTTCTTACCTTAAAAAATTTGACTTTTTCCCTGTGGGCTGTTAGGCTCGCGGGGGCAGAAAATGCTTCATTTTATTGCGTCATTCTTGGCGCGGACTTTTTTGGCGCAAAATTTTTTTTTCTGTTTCCGTCGTCATACGTGTCGCCGGAAGTTGCGTCATTTTTTGACGTTTTTTTTTGCGTCAAAAATGTCGGCGTTCCGGATGTGGCGTCATTTTTGGCGCCAAAAGCATTTAGGCGCCAAATAATGTGGGCGTCTTTTTTGGCGCTAAAAAATATGGGCGTCATTTTTGTCTCCACATTATTTAAGTCTCATTATTTATTGCTTCTGGTTGCTAGAAGCTTGTTCACTGGCATTTTTTTCCCATTCCTGAAACTGTCATTTAAGGAATTTGATCAATTTTGCTTTATATGTTGTTTTTTTCTTTTACATATTGCAAGATGTTCCACGTTGCAACTGAGTCAGAAGATACTTCAGGAAAATCACTGTACAGTGCTGGAGCTACCAAGCTAAGTGTATCTGCTATAAACTTTTGGTATCTGTTTCTCCAGCTGTTGTTTGTATTGCATGTCATGTCAAACTTATTAATGCAGATAAAATTTCCTTTAGTACTGTTACATTACCTGTTGCTGTTCCGTCAACATCTAATTTTCAGAGTGTTCCTGATAACATAGGAGATTTTATTTTTTAAATCCATTAAGAAGGCTATGTCTGTTATTTCTCCTTCTAGTATACATAAAAGTCTTTTAAAACTTCTCTTTTTTCAGATGAATTTTTAAATGAACATCATCATTCTGATACTGATAATGGTTCTTCTGGTTCAGAGGTTTCTGTCTCAGAGGTTGATGCTGATAAATCTTTGTATTTGTTCAAGATGGAATTTATTCGTTCTTTACTTAAAGAAGTATTATTTGCATTAGAAATAGAGGATTCTGGTCCTCTTGATACTAAATGTAAATGTTTAAATAAGGTTTTTTAAATCTCCTGTAGTTATTCCAGAAGTGTTTTATCTCCCTGATGCTATTTCTGAAGTAATTTCCAGGGAATGGAATAATTTGGGTAACTTATTTACTCCTTCTAGACGTTTAAGCAATTATATCCTGTGCCATCTGACAGATTAGAGTTTTTTGGGACAAAAATCCCTAAGGTTATGGGGCTGTCTCTACTCCTGCTAATGTACTACTATTCCTACGGCAGATAGTACTTCATTTAAGGATCCTTTAGATAGGAAAATTTAATCCTTTCTAAGAAAAGCTTACTTATGTTCAGGTAATCTTCTTAGACCTGCTATATTTTTAGTGGATGTTGCTGCAGCTTCAACTTTTTGGTTAGAAGCTTTAGCGCAACAAGTAACAGATCATAATTTTATAGCATTATTATTATTCTGTAACATGCTAATAATTTTATTGGTGATACCATCTTTTGATATCATTAGAGTTGATGTCAGGTATATGTCTCTAGCTATTTTAGCTAGAAAAGCTTTATGGATTAAACTTGGAATGCTGATATGTCTTCTAAGTCAACTTTGCTTTCCCTTTCTTTCCAGGGTAAATAATCATTTTCGTTCCTTTCCTCACAACAAGGAACAAAAGCCTGATCCTTCATCCTCAGGAGCGGTATCAGTTTGGAAACTATTTCCAGTTTGGAATATATCCAAGCCTTATAGAAACCTATAGCCAGCTCCTAAGTACCTATGAAGGTGCGGCCCTTATTCCAGCTCAGCTGGTATGGGGCAGATTACGTTTTCTTCAAAGAAATTTGGATCAATTCCGTTCTCAATCTCTGGTTTCAGAACATTGTTTCAGAAAGGTACAGAATTGGCTTCAAGTTAAGGCCTCCTGCTAAGAGATTTTTTTCTTTCCCGTGTCCCAGTTAACACAGCAAAGGCTCAGCATTTCTGAAATGTGTTTCAGATCTAGAGTTGGCTGGAGTATTTATGCCAGTTCCAGTTCTGGAACAGGGGCTGGGGTTTTATTTTATCTCTTCTTTGTACCAAAGAAGGTCAATTCCTTCAGACCAGTTCCGGATCTATCATTATTGAATCGTTATGTTAGGATACCAACATTCAAGATGGTTACTGTAGGACTATCCTGCCTTTTGTTTAGCAAGGGCATTATATGTCTACAATAGATTTACAGGATGTGTATCTGCATATTCCGATTCATCCAGATCACTTTTAGTGTCTGAGATTCTCTTTTTAGACAAGCATTACCAGTTTTTTGGCTCTACCGTTTGGCCTAGCCTCAGTTCCAAGAATTTTTTTCAAAGGTTCTCGGTGCCCTTCTTTCTGTAATCAGAGAACAGGGTTTTGGTATTTCCTTATTTGGACGATATCTTGGTACTTGCTCAGTCTTCTCATTTTCGAAGAATCTCATACGAATCGACTTGTGTTGTTTCTTCAAGTTCATGGTTGGAGGATCAATTTACCAATCAGTTCATTGATTCCTCAGACAAGGGTAACCTTTTTTAGGTTTCTAGATAGATTCAGTGTCTATGACTCTGTCCTTGTCAGACAAGAGAAGTTTAACATTGATATCAGCTTGTCAAAACCTTCAGTCACAATCATTCCCTTTGGTAGCCTTATGCATGGAAATGTTGGGTCTTAGGACTGCCGCATCAGATGCGATCTCCTTTGCTCGTTTTCACATGCGACCTCTTCAGCTCTGTATGCTGAACCAATGGTGCAGGGATTACTCAAAGATATCTCAATTAATATCTTTTAACCGATTTTACGACACTCTCTGACATGGTGGACAGATCACCATCGTTTAGTTCAGGGGGCTTCTTGTTCTTCCGACCTGGACTATAATCTCAACAGATGCAAGTCTTACAGGTTGCGGAGCTGTGTGGGGGTATCTGACGGCACAAGGGGTTTGGGAATCTCAGGAGGTGAGATTTCCGATCAATATTTTGGAACTCTGTGCAATTTTCAGAGCTCTTCAGTCTTGGCCTCTTCTGAAGAGAGAGTTGTTCATTTGTTTTCAGATAGACAATGTCACAACTGTGGCATACATCAATCATCAAGGAGGGACTCACAGTCCTCTGGCTATGAAAGAAGTATCTCGAATTTTGGTTTGGGCGGAATCCAGCTCCTGTCTAATCTCTGCGGTTCATATCCCAGGTATGGACAATTGGAAAGCGGATTATCTCAGTCGCCAAACGTTGCATCCGGGCGAATGGTCTCTTCATTCAGAGGTATTTCTTCAGATTATTCAAATGTGGGAACTTCCAGAAATAGATCTGATGGCTTCTCATCTAAACAAGAAACTTCCCAGGTATCTGTCCAGATCCCGGGATCCTCAGGCGGAGGCAGTGGATGCATTATCACTTCCTTGGAAGTATCATCCTGCCTATATCTTTCCGCCTCTAGTTCTTCTTCCAAGAGTAATCTCCAAGATTCTGAAGGAATGCTCGTTTGTTCTGCTGGTAGCTCCGGCATGGCCTCACAGGTTTTGGTATGCGGATCTTGTCCGGATGGCCTCTTGCCAACCGTGGACTCTTCCGTTAAGACCAGACCTTCTGTCTCAAGGTCCTTTTTTCCATCAGGATCTGAAATCCTTAAATTTAAAGGTATGGAGATTGAACGCTTGATTCTTGGTCAAAGAGGTTTCTCTGACTCTGTGATTAATACTATGTTACAGGCTCGTAAATCTGTATCCAGAGAGATATATTATAGAGTCTGGAAGACTTATATTTCTTGGTGTCTTTCTCATCATTTTCTTGGCATTCTTTTAGAATACCGAGAATATTACAGTTTCTTCAGGATGGTTTAGATAAGGGTTTGTCCGCAAGTTCCTTGAAAGGACAAATCTCTGCTCTTTCTGTTCTTTTTCACAGAAAGATTACTATTCTTCCTGATATTCATTGTTTTGTACAAGCTTTGGTTCGTATAAAGCCTGTCATTAAGTCAATTTCTCCTCCTTGGAGTTTGAATTTGGTTCTGGGGGCTCTTCAAGCTCCTCCATTTGAACCTATGTATTCATTGGACATTAAATTACTTTCTTGGAAAGTTTTGTTCCTTTTGGCCATCTCTTCTGCCAGAAGAGTTTCTGAATTATCTGCTCTTTCTTGTGAGTCTCCTTTTCTGATTTTTCATCAGGATAAGGCGGTGTTGCGAACTTCTTTTGAATTTTTACCTAAGTTGTGAATTCCAACAACATTAGTAGAGACATTGTGGTTCCTTCATTATGTCCTAATCCTAAGAATTCTAAGGAGAAATCGTTGCATTCTTTGGATATTGTTAGAGCTTTGAAATATTATGTTGAAGCTACTAAGTCTTTCCGAAAGACTTCTAGTTTATTTGTTATCTTTTCCGGTTCTAGAAAGGCCAGAAAACTTCTGCCATTTCTTTGGCATCTTGGTTGAAATCTTTAATTCATCTTGCCTATGTTGAGTCGGGTAAAACTCCGCCTCAGAGGATTACAGCTCATTCTACTAGGTCAGTTTCTACTTCCTGGGCGTTTAGGAATGAAGCTTCGGTTGATCAGATTTGCAAAGCGGCAACTTGGTCCTCTTTGCATACTTTTACCAAATTCTACCATTTTGATGTATTTTCTTCTTCTGAAGCAGTTTTTGGTAGAAAAGTACTTCAGGCAGCGGTTTCAGTTTGAATCTTCTGCTTATGTTTTTCATTAAACTTTATTTTGGGTGTGGATTATTTTCAGCAGGAATTGGCTGTCTTTATTTTATCCCTCCCTCTCTAGTGACTCTTGTGTGGAAAGATCCACATCTTGGGTAGTCATTATCCCATACGTCACTAGCTCATGGACTCTTGCTAATTACATGAAAGAAAACATAATTTATGTAAGAACTTACCTGATAAATTCATTTCTTTCATATTAGCAAGAGTCCATGAGGCCCGCCCTTTTTTGTGGTGGTTATGATTTTTTTGTATAAAGCACAATTATTCCAATTCCTTATTTTATATGCTTTCGCACTTTTTTCTTATCACCCCACTTCTTGGCTATTCGTTAAACTGAATTGTGGGTGTGGTGAGGGGTGTATTTATAGGCATTTTAAGGTTTGGGAAACTTTGCCCCTCCTGGTAGGTAGGAATGTATATCCCATACGTCACTAGCTCATGGACTCTTGCTAATATGAAAGAAATGAATTTATCAGGTAAGTTCTTACATAAATTATGTTTTTTCAAGCAGGTAATCTTTTTGTTAAAGGAAAAGTTAACATTTTATAATTAAAAATTTTTGTTTTAGCCTTCTATTAGATTAAACGGACACTAACCCAAACTTTTTCTTTCATGATTCAGATAGAGCATGACATTTTAATCAACTTTCTAATTTACTCCTATTATCAGATTTTCTTCGTTCTCTTGCTATTTTTATTTTAAAAGCAGGAATGTAAATCTTAGCAGCCAGCCTGTTCACCATGGATAGCTCTTGCTTATTGGAGGCTTACATTTACCCACCAATAACCAAGCATAACCCAGATTCTCAACCAAAAATGGGCCGGCTCCTATGCATCACATTCCTGCTTTTTAAATAAAGATATCAATAGAACGAAGAAAAATTGATAATAGGAGTAAATTAGAAAGTTGCTTAAATTTGCATGCTCTATCTGAATCATGAAATAAAAAATTTGGGTTTAGTGTCCCTTTAACATAACCACAGACTGATTGTGTTTTTTATTTTTGTTTTTAATAGTCAAATGTGATCCATCATTTTCCTTATTTTTAGGAGCCAATCCAAATTTGAGTCTGTAGAGAACAGGACTTTCACTGTGATTGGGTACCTGCGCCATGTACTAAGCAACGGAGGCTGTTTTGGAGCCATCACTAGTGCAGGCTCACTGATCCTAACCTGCTTGCCACAAGTTGTAGACCTGCAGTCTCATGACTGCTGCCACCTCTTGGTAGCCTCTCTGAGAGCATGCTGTGGTAGTTTAAAGAGCTTACATGTTTGTAACCATATTATATATAAAGTGCTGAAGAAACGTGCACGCTCCTGAACATACCTCAGTGTACACTCATGGAAAGAAGACGAGTTTTAATACAGCATTTTAAGAGGAATAAGTAAATCTGATTTATATAAAAAAAGTGTAAGAACCTATATGAATCATCAAAGTTTCATACTGACTTCCATGTGCATAAATTCTGTGTCCAAACCAATGGCAGCAAAATATATAGGAAAATAAACTGCAGAACAGGCTTTATTTAATTATTTGCTTTTTCTATAATTGTTACATCAAAACTAATATGCATGCAGAATGTGTTGAGTCCTAATAGTACAGATATTTTGCCTTGACAGTATTACAACAGTGTCCTCACGTGTGTACTAATTTCGCTTTCATGGTAATTAGAGCACTTTATTTTGTTCATTATGGTGCTTTATTTCACTTCCTACCCCATATGATAAGCTGAATCTAACTGGTTAAACAGATTAGTAATATGTGTACATGTAATGTGCTCATGCAAGGTCCAGAATGTCAACACTCCTGTATTGTTTTGTGGAGGTAGCATTTTTTGTTGTAGTTTTCTCTGCACCTAAGACTCTTATGTAATTACCCGTAAATTAGAGTATTTTAAAGTTTACATTACAATGACTATATTCAAATGATATTAAAGGGACAGTCAACCATAGAATTGTTATTGTTTTAAAAGATAGATAATCCCTTTATTACTCATTTCCCAGTTTTGCATAACCAACACAGTTATATTAATGTACTTTTTACCTTTGTGATTACCTTGTAACTAGGAACCTTCTTCCAGCCCCCTGATCACATGACTGTGACTGTTTATTATCTATTGTCTTGCATTTAGTATTCTTTTGTGCTAAATCTTAAATAACCCCCTGTGCCTGAACACAGTGTTATCTATATAGCCCACGTGTACTTTCTGTCTCTTTGTGTTGAAAAGAGATTTAAAAAGCATGTGATAAGAGGCAGCCCTCAAAGGCTTAGAAATTAGCATATGAGCCTGCCTATGTTTAGTTTAAACTAAGAATACCAAGAGAAAAAAGCAAATTTGATGATAAAAGTAAATTGGAAAGTCGATTAAAATTAAAAGTGCTATCTGAATAATGAAAGTTTAATTTATACTTGACTGTCCCTTTAAATATACTTTTTTATAGTAAGACATAAATAGAATGACAAAATTGACGTTGATTGATGTGGTGTTGTCTTTAATTTCCTAGTCCCCATGGATTTATTATCGCTAAACTGTCTATTCAGTGTCTTAGCCTTTTTTGCATTGGGTTCCTTTATGAGTATATCTGAGGATGAAAATGTTTAGCCATATATGATTTTAGCTCAGATGTCTCAAGCGACACAACCAATGTTACATAAATATTAGGCTGGTAAAAGTATTTATACAAATAGTACTGTATAATGGCTCAGTAATTTCAATAACATTTTTTTAGAGACTGCTATTTTTAACTTCAATTTGTATAATGATAGGACATTTAAGTCTCCTAAAATGTTGTGTCTTAGAGATAAAAAATAAAATCAATATAAGATTGAAGACCTCTGGTTGGTAGCACCATTTGAGCTACTTAGAATTTTCAAAAAGACAAAAATGGAGGGCGCTAGAAGCGGAGTGTTATAAAGGACTCATTATAAATAATCATATACTTGGAATCCAAGGACTGATAATTATCAAAATGTCACAATTTTTTAGCTCTTAAAATGTCACAATTAGTAACTCTCTGCAGGTATGATAAATTCTAATCTATCAAGTTAGACATATATAGATACAATGTATTAAAAAAACACAATAAGGTCAGAATAATGTAACACAATAAGGGTGGAATAATGTAACACAATAGTGTGCTGAGATAGGTAAACTCCAATAAATGTTTAAAGCTGTAAGATCGCCAAAGGATACATCATTAGGCTAAACATAACATATATTACAATTGAAAATTCAAACCTAATTATAAACATGTACTAAAAAGCGTTATATTACGCATACACTCTAAAAATGTGTCAACAATGCCTATAAAAAATGCCTAAAAAATGTATATTAAGCCTATCTGGCCTATAAAAATAATGAAGCCTTAGAATATGAAGCCTAACAAAAAAACTGATACCTGATCAAAAACACTCTAAAACAAATACATAAACTCGAGAATAAATGTGTATATATAAGTATCTGTCAGGATGTCTCCCAGAGCACCTAATATGTCAGTTGTGGCTAGTATGAAAAAGTTCCAAAGTAGTAGGTGTAATGGTAACTAGTTCCCATTACACCTACTACTTTGGAACTTTTTCATACTAGCCACAACTGACATAATGATGTATCCTTTGGGGATCTTGCAGCTATAAACATTTATTGGAGTTTACCTATCTCAGCACACTATTGTGTTACATTATTCCACCCTTATTGTGTTACATTATTCTGACCTTATTTTGTTTTTTTAATACATTGTATCTATATATGTCTAACTTGTTAGATTAGAATTTGTCATAACTGCAGAGAGTTACTAATTGTGACTTTTTAAGAGCTAATAAATTGTGATATTTTGACAATTATCAATCCTCCGATTCCAAGTATATGATTATGAGTCCTTTATAACACTCCGCTTCTAGCGCCCTCCATTTCTTTCATGTAATTGGCAAGAGTCCGTGAGCTAGTGACATGGGATATACAATCCTACCAGGAGGGGCAAAGTTTCCCAAACCTCAAAATGCCTATAAATACACCCCTCACCACACCCACAATTCAGTTTTACAAACTTTGCCTCCTATGGAGGTGGTGAAGTAAGTTTGTGCTAAGATTTCTACGTTGATATGCGCTTCTCAGCATTGTTGAAGCCCGATTCCTCTCAGAGTACAGCGAATGTCAGAGGGACGTGAAGGGAGTATCACTTATTTGAATATGATGATTTCCCTAACGGGGGTCTATTTCATGGGTTCTCCGTTATCGGTCGTAGAGATTCATCTCCTACCTCCCTTTTCAGATCGACGATATACTCTCTATTTACCATTACCTCTACTAATAACTGTTTTAGTACTGGTTTGGCTATCTGCTATGTGTGGATGGGTGTCTTTGGGTAAGTATGTTTTTATTACTTAAGACACTCTCAGCTATGGTTTGGCACTTTATGCAATTATATAAAGTTCTAAATATATGTATTGTACTTATATTTGCCATGAGTCAGGTTCAAGTATTTCCTTCTGCAGACTGTCAGTTTCATATTTGGGAATGTAAACACTTTAAGAAATTTATTTCTTACCTGGGGTTTAGTCTTTTTTTCGATTTGACTACTTTTTGCAATTGCGGGTGTTAGGCCCGCGGGTGCGTCAAATGCTAGACTTTATTGCATCATTTTTGGCGCAAACTTTTTTTGGCACGAAAAAATAAGTTTGACGCAACTTCGTCATTTCTGGCGTCATACGTGACGCCGAGACCTTTCACACGGCGGCGTCATTAGTGACGCAAGTGTGTCATTTCCGGTAATTTTTTTCATTATTTCAATACCCCATTCATGTTTGCCTCCTGCTTTTTTCTCTATCAAGAGGCCTATGCTTTTGCATTTTCTTCTGTTATGTGTGATCAGTCCACGGGTCATCATTACTTCTGGGATATAACTCCTCCCCAACAGGAAATGCAAGAGGATTCACCCAGCAGAGCTGCATATAGCTCCTCCCCTCTACGTCAGTCCCAGTCATTCTCTTGCACCCAACGACTAGATAGGATGTGTGAGAGGACTATGGTGATTATACTTAGTTTTTATGACTTCAATCAAAAGTTTGTTATTTTAAAATAGCACCGGAGCGTGTTATTACTTCTCTGGCAGAGTTTGAGGAAGAATCTGTCAGAGTTTTTTACTATGATTTTAACCGGAGTAGTTAAGATCATATTGCTGTTCTCGGCCATCTGAGGGAGGTAAAGGCTTCAGATCAGGGGACAGCGGGCAGATGAATCTGCATTGAGGTATGTAGCAGTTTTTATTTTCTGAATGGAATTGATGAGAAAATCCTGCCATACCGTTAAAATGACATGTATGTATACACTTCAGTATTCTGGGGATGGTATTTCACCGGAACTACTCTGTTAAAGGTCACTAATCCTTTTTAATAACTATTTATCATGTTAAACGTTTTTGCTGGAATGTAGAATCGTTTACATTGCTGAGGTACTGTGTGAATAAATATTTGGGCATTATTTTCCACTTGGCAGTTTTTTTGCTTTAATTGTGACAAGTTTCGTTTCTCCTCACTGCTGTGTGGGAGAGGGAGGGGCCGTTTTTGGCGCTCTTTGCTACGCATCAAAAAATACCAGTCAGTTACTTTTATTTTTCCTGCATGATCCGGTTCATCTCTGATAGATCTCAGGGGTCTTCAAACTTCCTTGAAGGGAGGTAAATTCTCTCAGCAGAGCTGTGAGAATTCTTATAGCTTTCAAACTGCCAAGTCTCATACAGAGTTGGTTCTGGCATTTCTAAGGTCGCATGGATGGAAAGTGAACGAAAAGAAGAGTTCTCTTTTTCCTCTCACAAGAGTTCCATTCTTGGGGACTCTTATAGATTCTGTAGAAATGAAGATTTACCTGACAGAGGACAGGTTAACAAAGCTTCAAAATGCATGCCGTGTCCTTCATTCCATTCAACACCCGTCAGTAGCTGAGGTGATCGGCTTAATGGTAGCGGCAATGGACATAGTACCTTTTGCACGCCTACACCTCAGACCTCTGCAATTATGCATGCTAAGTCAGTGGAATGGGGATTACTCAGATTTGTCCCCTACTCTGAATCTGAATCAAGAGACCAGAAATTCTCTTCTATGGTGGCTTCATCGGCCACACCTGTCCAGGGGGATGCCATTCAGCAGGCCAGACTGGACAATTGTAACAACAGACGCCAGCCTACTAGGTTGGGGCGCTGTCTGGAATTCTCTGAAGGCTCAGGGACTATGGAATCAGGAGGAGAGTCTCCTTCCAATAAACATTCTGGAATTGAGGGCAGTTCTCAATGCCCTTCTAGCTTGGCCCCAATTAACAACTCGGGGGTTCATCAGGTTTCAGTCGGACAACATCACGACTGTAGCTTACATCAACCATCAGGGAGGGACAAGAAGCTCCCTAGCAATGGTGGAAGTATCAAAGATAATTCGCTGGGCAGAGTCTCACTCTTGCCACCTGTCAGCAATCCACATCCCGGGAGTGGAGAACTGGGAGGCGGATTTCTTGAGTCGCCAGACTTTTCATCCGGGGGAGTGGGAACTTCATCCGGAGGTCTTTGCCCAAATACTTCGACGTTGGGGCAAACCAGAGATAGATCTCATGGCGTCTCGCCAGAACGCCAAACTTCCTCGCTACGGGTCCAGATCCAGGGATCCGGGAGCGGTTCTGATAGATGCTTTGACAGCACCTTGGAACTTCGGGATGGCTTATGTGTTTCCACCCTTTCCGCTGCTTCCTCGATTGATTGCCAAAATCAAGCAGGAGAGAGCATCAGTGATTCTAATAGCGCCTGCATGGCCACGCAGGACTTGGTATGCAGATCTAGTGGACATGTCATCCTGTCCGCCTTGGTCTCTACCTCTAAGACAGGACCTTCTGATACAGGGTCCATTCAAACATCAAAATCTAACTTCTCTGAAGCTGACTGCTTGGAAATTGAACGTTTGATTTTATCAAAACGTGGTTTTTCTGAGTCGGTTATTGATACCCTGATACAGGCTAGGAAGCCTGTTACCAGAAAGATTTACCATAAAATATGGCGTAAATACCTATACTGGTGCGAATCCAAACATTACTCCTGGAGTAAGGTTAGGATCTCTAGGATATTGTCTTTTCTACAAGAAGGATTAGAAAAGGGTTTATCAGCTAGTTCATTAAAGGGACAGATTTCAGCTCTGTCCATCTTGTTACACAGGCGTCTGTCAGAAAATCCAGACGTCCAGGCTTTTTGTCAGGCTTTAGCTAGGATCAAGCCTGTGTTTAAAGCTGTTGCTCCGCCATGGAGTTTAAACTTAGTTCTTAACGTTTTACAGGGTGTTCCATTTGAACCCCTTCATTCCATTGATATAAAATTGTTATCTTGGAAAGTTCTGTTTTTAATGGCTATTTCCTCGGCTCGAAGAGTCTCTGAGTTATCAGCCTTACATTGTGATTCTCCTTATCTGATTTTTCACTCAGACAAGGTGGTTCTGCGTACTAAACCTGGGTTCTTACCTAAGGTGGTCACTAACAGGAATATCAATCAAGAGATTGTTGTTCCATCCTTGTGTCCAAATCCTTCTTCAAAGAAGGAACGTCTTCTACACAATCTGGATGTAGTTCGTGCCCTCAAGTTCTACTTGCAGGCAACTAAAGATTTTCGCCAAACTTCTTCCCTGTTTGTCGTTTATTCTGGACAGAGGAGAGGTCAAAAAGCTTCTGCTACCTCTCTCTCTTTTTGGCTTCGTAGCATAATACGTTTAGCCTATGAGACTGCTGGTCAGCAGCCTCCTGAAAGAATTACAGCTCACTCCACTAGAGCTGTGGCTTCCACTTGGGCCTTTAAGAATGAGGCCTCTGTTGAACAGATTTGCAAGGCTGCAACTTGGTCTTCGCTTCATACTTTTTCCAAATTTTACAAATTTGACACTTTTGCTTCTTCGGAGGCTATTTTTGGGAGAAAGGTTCTTCAGGCAGTGGTTCCTTCTATATAATGAGCCTGCCTATCCCTCCCGTCATCCGTGTACTTTTGCTTTGGTATTGGTATCCCAGAAGTAATGATGACCCGTGGACTGATCACACATAACAGAAGAAAACATAATTTATGCTTACCTGATAAATTCCTTTCTTCTGTTGTGTGATCAGTCCACGGCCCGCCCTGTTTTAAGGCAGGTAAATATCTTTTAAATTATACTCCAGTCACCACTTCACCCTTGGTTACTCCTTTCTCGTTGATTCTTGGTCGAATGACTGGGACTGACGTAGAGGGGAGGAGCTATATGCAGCTCTGCTGGGTGAATCCTCTTGCATTTCCTGTTGGGGAGGAGTTATATCCCAGAAGTAATGATGACCCGTGGACTGATCACACAACAGAAGAAAGGAATTTATCAGGTAAGCATAAATTATGTTTTTTCCCATTCCTGAAACTGTCATTTAAGGAAATAGATAATTTTGCTTTATATGTTGTTTTTTCTTTTACATTGAGCAAGATGTCCCAATCCGATCCTGTCTCTGAAGTTTCTGCTGGAACATTGCTGCCTGACATGGGTTCTACCAAAGCTAAGTGCATTTGTTGTAAAATTGTAGAAATTATTCCACCGAATGTCATTTGTAATAGTTGTCATGATAAACTTTTACATGCAGATAGTGTTTCTATCAGTAATAGTACATTGCCAGTTGCAGTTCCTTCAACTTCTAATGTGCATGATATACCTGTAAATTTTAAAGAATTTGTTTCTGAATCTATTATGAAGGCTTTGTCTGCATTTCCACCTTCTAATAAACGTAAAAGGTCTTTTAAAACTTCTCATTTAGCTGATGAAATTTCAAATGACCAACAACATAATAATTCATCCTCTAATGCTGAGGATCTATCTGAAACAGAAGATCCTTCCTCAGATATTGACACTGACAAATCTACTTATTTATTTAAAATAGAGTATATGCGTTCTTTATTAAAAGAAGTGTTAATTACTTTGGATATTGAGGTAACCAGTCCTATTGACGTTCAGTCTAATAAACGTTTAAATGCTGTTTTTAAACCTCCTGTGGTTTCCCCAGGTGTTTTTCCCATTACTGAGGCTATTTCTGATATGATTTCTAGGGAATGGAATAAGCCAGGTACTTCCTTTATTCCTTCTTCAAGGTATAAGAGATTGTATCCTTTACCAGCAAAATCTATAGAGTTTTGGGAAAAGATCCCCAAAGTTGATGGGGCTATTTCTACTCTTGCTAAACGTACCACTATTCCTATGGAAGATAGCACTTCCTTTAAGGATCCTTTAGATAGGAAGCTTGAATCTTATCTAAGGAAGGCCTATTTATATTCAGGTAGTAGTAGTAGATGGCGCTGGTCTATTGAGTGATTTTTCTCTAGTAAGTGAAGAGAAAAAAGGCTTGATGCATATATTGAAGCCACAGGTTCCTGGAGTCAAATACTGAATTTTCAGGTTTATCCAAAAGTGACAAAAGTATCCAGTGTATAATTGAAAAAATGTAGTAACTTACTCCATAAATAAGGAGACACTCTTTCTATACGCAACCAGAGGAAATGATTTTTGTTGAAATCTTGACAGGAATTACAATGTAGGGGTACACCGCGATCTTCGTGCTTTTTCTCTATTTTATTGAGATGTTCTAGTATACGTGTTTTTAAAAACCTGGTTGTTTGGCCTAAGTATTGGATCTTACAATTGCACTGTAGAAGGTAAATGACGTTAGTGGTTTTGCATGTTATGAAATGTTTAATAATAAATGTCTGTCCTGTAGTGGATGAAGTAAATGACTTGTGTACCCTTTTTGTGTAGCTACAACCCTTACACCGACCACAGGTATAGAAGCCTTGTAGGTTCGCGATGGACAAAGGAATTTTTGGGGTCATCCCTTTAATTAACGAAGGTGCTAATTTATGTTTGAATATTTATTTATAATCATGTTACTAGATCTGTGGGCTCTCACCATGAAATTTCCTTAAACAAAATATTTGCAGTAAGGATTCCCTTTTTGAAATATGAATGTAGTGTGTCACAAATGTTTCAGATTCATTCTGAAGAGCAAATACTGGTCACTTTTTTCCTGCTTTTGTTTCAGAATTATTTATCTTGTTTTATTGGCTGAGATGTATGTCTGATGTCATTCAGGACACTCCCTCTATTAGTACACAGAATTTTGACTCTTCCGGATTGATGCTTTCACCCTTGGATTACAGCCGTCCTCTGATTGGACAAGAGAAGCATAGGACCACAGATCGGACCTGAAAAGGAACTGTTACACAACGGACTACTTGATTGAGGACTTTATACTACTGTCTGTTCATTGGTCTAAATATTCAAGAAGTGTTTTGATTGGTTAAATAACGTATCAATACTTAACTAAGCCTCTATTTTTAAACTTTGATGGTTTTTTAATGATTTTCTTTAAAATATATTTTTCTTCATTTTTATTCTCAGGAATAGTTTACTATTGATGCATATATATAGTATTAAACATTTTATGAAGTTTTTGTGAGTCCAATTTCCTGTGCTCAACAGGAAATTGGAACTAATTGTTCACCTGTATATAAACCAGCCCTGTAGCCACAGCAAACACACTCAATACTTGGTTTTACTTACCTGTTTTACTTGTTTTAATGTATGCTCTTGATAAAGACGTGTAATACGTTGAAACGCGTTGAGCAAATAAAACCTTTTATCCTTTGTTGAAAGATTGTCAAGATCTTGTTTTGCTGTGCTGAGCTGGAATCTCCTTATTTATGGAGTAAGTTACATTTTTTCAATTATACACTGGATACTTTTGTCATTTGGGTCTCTATTCATTTATAGTCCACTTTTGGATAAACCTGAAAATTCAGTATTTGACTCCAGGAACCTGTGGACTCTTGCCATCTGACGCTACGTTCCCTTTCAGCTGTAAAGATTCATCTTATGGAGTGAGTATACTGCACCCATATTAATTGGCTTCAATATATGCATCAAGCCTTTTTTCTCTTCACTTACTAGAGAAAATCACTCAATAGACCAGCGCCATCTACTACTACTATCTATCTATACACAGTCACAAGGGAGAGACTGCAAGAAGGCTGCGGTCTGACCTAAAGGAGAGTATCAGTTCTTAGTTCATTTGTACAGAATATTGTGTGTTTCTTTCATGTAATTAACAAGAGTCCATGAGCTAGTGACGTATGGGATATACATTCCTACCAGGAGGGGCAAAGTTTCCCAAACCTTAAAATGCCTATAAATACACCCCTCACCACACCCACAAATCAATCTGTTTTACAAACTTTGCCTCCAAGGGAGGTGGTGAAGTAAGTTTGTGCTAGATTCTACGTTGATATGCGCTCCGCAGCAAGTTGGAGCCCGGTTTTCCTCTCAGCGTGCAGCGAATGTCAGAGGGATGTGAAGAGAGTATTGCCTATTGAATGCAGTGATCTCCTTCTACGGGGTCTATTTCATAAGGTTCTCTGTTATCGGTCGTAGAGATTCATCTCTTACCTCCCTTTTCAGATCGACGATATACTCTTATATTTACCATTACCTCTACTGATTCTCGTTTCAGTACTGGTTTGGCTTTCTACAAACATGTAGATGAGTGTCCTGGGGTAAGTAAGTCTTATTTTCTGTGACACTCTAAGCTATGGTTGGGCACTTTATTTATAAAGTTCTAAATATATGTATTCAAACATTTATTTGCCTTGACTCAGAATGTTCAACTTTCCTTATTTTCAGACAGTCAGTTTCATATTTGGGATTATGCATTGAATTATCATATTTTTCTTACCTCAAAAATTTGACTTTTTTCCCTGTGGGCTGTTAGGCTCGCGGGGGCTGAAAATGCTTCATTTTATTGCGTCATTCTTGGCGCGGACTTTTTTGGCGCAAAAATTCTTTTCCGTTTCCGGCGTCATACGTGTCGCCGGAAGTTACGTCATTTTTTGACGTTATTTTGCGCCAAAGATGTCGGCGTTCCGGATGTGGCGTCATTTTTGGCGCCAAAAGCATTTAGGCGCCAAATAATGTGGGCGTCTTATTTGGCGCTAAAAAATATGGGCGTCGCTTTTGTCTCCACATTATTTCAGTCTCATTTTTCATTTGCTTCTGGTTGCTAGAAGCTTGATATTTGGCATTCTTTCCCATTCCTGAAACTGTCTTATAAGGAATTTGATCTATTTTGCTTTATATGTTGTTTTTTCTCTTACATATTGCAAGATGTCTCACGTTGCATCTGAGCCAGAAGATACTACAGGAAAATCACTGCCTGCTGGATCTACCAAAGCTAAGTGTATCTGCTGTAAATTTTTGGTAGCTATTCCTCCAGCTGTTGTTTGTAATAATTGTCATGACAAACTTGTTAAAGCAGATAATATTTCCTTTAGTAATGTACCATTGCCTGTTGCAGTTCCCTCAACATCTAAGGTGCAGAATGTTCCTGATAACATAAGAGATTTTGTTTCTGAATCCATAAAGAAGGCTTTGTCTGTTATTTCTCCTTCTAGTAAACGTAAAATGTCTTTTAAATCTTCTCTCTCTACAGATGAATTTTTAAATGAACACCATCATTCTGATTCTTTGGACTCTTCTGGTTCAGAGGATTCTATCTCAGAGATTGATGCTGATAAACCTTCATTTTTATTTAAGATGGAATTTATTCGCTCTTTACTTAAAGAAGTACTAATTGCTTTAGAAATAGAGGATTCTAGTCCTCTTGATACTAATTCTATACGTTTGGATAAGGTTTTTAAAGCTCCTGCGGTTATTCCAGAAGTTTTTCCTGTTCCTAATGCTATTTCTGCAGTGATTTCCAAAGAATGGGATAAATTGGGTAATTCATTTACTCCTTCTAAACGTTTTAAGCAATTATATCCTGTTCCGCCTGACAGGTTAGAATTTTGGGACAAAATCCCTAAAGTTGATGGGGCTATTTCTACCCTTGCTAAACGTACTACCATTCCTACGTCAGATGGTACCTCGTTTAAGGATCCTTTAGATAGAAAAATTGAATCCTTTCTAAGAAAAGCTTATCTGTGTTCAGGTAATCTTCTTAGACCTGCTATATCATTGGCTGATGTTGCTGCAGCTTCAACTTTTTGGTTGGAAACCCTAGCGCAACAAGTAGCAAATCGTGATTCTCATGATATTATTATTCTTCTTCAGCATGCTAATAATTTTATCTGTGATGCCATTTTTGATATTATTAGAGTTGATGTTAGGTTTATGTCTCTAGCTATCTTAGCCAGAAGAGCTTTATGGCTTAAAACTTGGAATGCTGATATGGCTTCTAAATCAACTCTACTTTCCATTTCTTTCCAGGGAAACAAATTATTTAGTTCTCAGTTGGATTCTATTATTTCAACTGTTACTGGTGGGAAAGGAACTTTTTTACCACAGGATAAAAAATCTAAAGGTAAAAACAGGGCTAACAATCGTTTTCGTTCCTTTCGTTTCAACAAAGAACAAAAGCCTGATCCTTCGTCCTCAGGAGCAGTTTCAGTTTGGAAACCATCTCCAGTCTGGAATAAATCCAAGCCTGCTAGAAAGGCAAAGCCTGCTTCTAAGTTCACATGAAGGTACGGCCCTCATTCCAGTTCAGCTGGTAGGGGGCAGGTTACGTTTTTTCAAAGAAATTTGGATCAATTCTGTTCACAATCTTTGGATTCAGAGCATTGTTTCAGAAGGGTACAGAATTGGTTTCAAGATGAGACCTCCTGCAAAGAGATTTTTTCTTTCCCGTGTCCCAGTAAATCCAGTGAAAGCTCAAGCATTTCTGAATTGTGTTTCAGATCTAGAGTTGGCTGGAGTAATTATGCCAGTTCCAGTTCCGGAACAGGGGATGGGGTTTTATTCAAATCTCTTCATTGTACCAAAGAAGGAGAATTCCTTCAGACCAGTTCTGGATCTAAAATTATTGAATCGTTATGTAAGGATACCAACGTTCAAGATGGTAACTGTAAGGACTATATTGCCTTTTGTTCAGCAAGGGAATTATATGTCCACAATAGATTTACAGGATGCATATCTGCATATTCCGATTCATCCAGATCATTTTCAGTTCCTGAGATTCTCTTTTCTAGACAAGCATTACCAATTTGTGGCTCTACCGTTTGGCCTTGCTACAGCTCCAAGAATTTTCACAAAGATTCTCGGTGCCCTTCTGTCTGTAATCAGAGAACAGGGTATTGTGGTATTTCCTTATTTGGACGATATCTTGGTACTTGCTCAGTCTTTACATTTAGCAGAGTCTCATACGAATCGACTTGTGTTGTTTCTTCAAGATCATGGTTGGAGGATCAATTTACCAAAAAGTTCTTTGATTCCTCAAACAAGGGTAACCTTTCTGGGTTTCCAGATAGATTCAGTGTCTATGACTCTGTCTTTAACAGACAAGAGACGTCTAAAATTGATTACAGCTTGTCGAAACCTTCAGTCACAATCATTCCCTTCGGTAGCCTTATGCATGGAAATTCTAGGTCTTATGACTGCTGCATCGGACGCGATCCCCTTTGCTCGTTTTCACATGCGACCTCTTCAGCTCTGTATGCTGAACCAATGGTGCAGGGATTACACGAAGATATCTCAATTAATATCTTTAAAACCGATTGTTCGACACTCTCTAACGTGGTGGACAGATCACCATCGTTTAATTCAGGGGGCTTCTTTTGTTCTTCCGACCTGGACTGTAATTTCAACAGATGCAAGTCTCACAGGTTGGGGAGCTGTGTGGGGATCTCTGACGGCACAGGGACTTTGGGAATCTCAGGAGGTGAGATTACCGATCAATATTTTGGAACTCCGTGCAATTTTCAGAGCTCTTCAGTTTTGGCCTCTTCTGAAGAGAGAATCGTTCATTTGTTTTCAGACAGACAATGTCACAACTGTGGCATACATCAATCATCAAGGAGGGACTCACAGTCCTCTGGCTATGAAAGAAGTATCTCGAATTTTGGTTTGGGCGGAATCCAGCTCCTGTCTAATCTCTGCGGTTCATATCCCAGGTGTAGACAATTGGGAAGCGGATTATCTCAGTCGCCAAACGTTGCATCCGGGCGAATGGTCTCTTCACCCAGAGGTATTTCTTCAGATTGTTCAAATGTGGGGGCTTCCAGAGATAGATCTGATGGCCTCTCATCTAAACAAGAAACTTCCCAGGTATCTGTCCAGATCCCGGGATCCTCAGGCGGAGGCAGTGGATGCATTATCACTTCCTTGGAAGTATCATCCTGCCTATATCTTTCCGCCTCTAGTTCTTCTTCCAAGAGTAATCTCCAAGATTCTGAGGGAATGCTCGTTTGTTCTGCTAATAGCTCCGGCATGGCCTCACAGGTTTTGGTATGCGGATCTTGTCCGGATGGCATCTTGCCAACCATGGACTCTTCCGTTAAGACCAGACCTTCTGTCGCAAGGTCCTTTTTTCCATCCGGATCTGAAATCCTTAAATTTAAAGGTATGGAGATTGAACGCTTGATTCTTAGTCAAAGAGGTTTCTCTGACTCTGTGATTGCTACTATGTTACAGGCTCGTAAATCTGTATCTAGAGAGATATATTATAGAGTCTGGAAGACTTATATTTCTTGGTGTCTTACTCATCATTTTTCTTGGTATTCTTTTAGAATTCCGAGAATATTACAATTTCTTCAGGATGGTTTAGATAAGGGTTTGTCCGCAAGTTCCTTGAAAGGACAAATCTCTGCTCTTTCTGTTCTTTTTCACAGAAAGATTGCTATTCTTCCTGATATTCATTGTTTTGTACAAGCTTTGGTTCGTATAAAACCTGTCATTAAGTCAATTTCTCCTCCATGGAGTTTGAATTTGGTTCTGGGAGCTCTTCAAGCTCCTCCGTTTGAACCTATGCATTCATTGGACATTAAATTGCTTTCTTGGAAAGTTTTGTTCCTTTTGGCCATCTCTTCTGCCAGAAGAGTTTCTGAATTATCTGCTCTTTCTTGTGAGTCTCCTTTTCTGATTTTTCATCAGGATAAGGCGGTGTTGCGAACTTCTTTTCAATTTTTACCTAAGGTTGTGAATTCCAACAACATTAGTAGAGAAATCGTGGTTCCTTCATTATGTCCTAATCCTAAGAATTCTAAGGAGAAATCGTTACATTCTTTGGATGTTGTTAGAGCTTTGAAATATTATGTTGAAGCTACTAAATCTTTCCGAAAGACTTCTAGTCTATTTGTCATCTTTTCTGGTTCTAGAAAAGGCCAGAAAGCTTCTGCCATTTCTTTGGCATCCTGGTTGAAATCTTTAATTCATCTTGCCTATGTTAAATCGGGTAAGACTCCGCCTCAGAGGATTACAGCTCATTCTACTAGGTCAGTTTCTACTTCCTGGGCGTTTAGGAATGAAGCTTCAGTTGATCAGATTTGCAAAGCAGCGACTTGGTCCTCTTTGCATACTTTTACTAAATTCTACCATTTTGATGTATTCTCTTCTTCTGAAGCAGTTTTTGGTAGAAAGGTACTTCAGGCAGTGGTTTCGGTTTGAATCTTCTGCTTATGTTTTTCATTAAACTTTATTTTGGGTGTGGATTATTTTCAGCAGGAATTGGCTGTCTTTATTTTATCCCTCCCTCTCTAGTGACTCTTGTGTGGAAAGATCCACATCTTGGGTATTCATTATCCCATACGTCACTAGCTCATGGACTCTTGTTAATTACATGAAAGAAAACATAATTTATGTAAGAACTTACCTGATAAATTCATTTCTTTCATATTAACAAGAGTCCATGAGGCCCACCCTTTTTTGTGGTGGTTATGATTTTTTTGTATAAAGCACAATTATTCCAATTCCTTATTTTATATGCTTCGCACTTTTTTCTTATCACCCCACTTCTTGGCTATTCGTTAAACTGATTTGTGGGTGTGGTGAGGGGTGTATTTATAGGCATTTTAAGGTTTGGGAAACTTTGCCCCTCCTGGTAGGAATGTATATCCCATACGTCACTAGCTCATGGACTCTTGTTAATATGAAAGAAATGAATTTATCAGGTAAGTTCTTACATAAATTATGTTTTTTTTCCATCTTGCACCTCTGTATATTGTTTTCCTTTTTCTATTTATATTCAGGTCATCTTCTCAGACCTGCTATTTCTTTGGGTGATGTTGCGGCTGCATCAACTTTCTGGTTGGAAAATTTAGCGCAACATGAATTGGATTCTGACATATCTAGCATTGTTCGCTTACTGCAACATGCTAATCATTTTATTTGTGATGCCATTTTTGATATTATCAAAATTGATGTTAGATCCATGTCTTTAGCTGTATTAGCTAGAAGAGCTTTGTGGCTTAAATCTTGGAATGCTGATATGACATCTAAATCTAGATTACTATCTCTTTCTTTCCAAGGTAATAATTTATTTGGTTCTCAGTTGGATTCTATTATTTCAACTATCACTGGAGGAAAAGGAGTTTTTTTGCCTCAGGATAAAAAACCTAAGGGTAAATCTAAGACTTCTAACCGTTTTCGTTCCTTTCGTCAGAATAAGGAACAAAAACTCAATCCTCCTCCCAAGGAGTCTGCTTCCAGTTGGAAGTCTTCCTGAAATTGGAATAAATCCAAGCCATTTAGGAAACTAAAGTCTGCCCCTAAGTCCGCATGAAGGTGCGGCCCTCATTCCAGCTCAGCTGGTAGGGGGCAGATTAAGGTTTTTCAAGGATTTTTGGATAAAATCTGTCCAAAATAATTGGATTCAGAGCATTGTCTCTCAAGGGTATCAAATAGGATTCAAAGTAAGACCTCCTGTGAGAAGATTTTTTCTCTCACACATTCCTGTAAATCCAGTAAAAGCTCAGGCTTTTCTGATGTGTGTTTCAGACCTGGAGTCTTCAGGGGTAATCATGCCTGTTTCTCCTCAGGAACAAGGTTTGGGGTTTTATTCAAACCTATTCATTGTACCAAAGAAAGACCAGTTCTGGATCTGAAAATTTTGAATGGTTATGTAAGAGTACCAACTTTCAAGATGGTAACTATAAGGACTATTCTGCCTTTTGTTAAGCAAGGACATTATATGTCCACAATAGACTTGCAGGATGCATACCTTCATATTCCGATTCATCCAGAACACTATCAGTTTCTGAGATTCTCTTTTCTAGACAAGCATTACCAATTTGTTGCTCTTCCATTTGGCCTAGCAACAGCTCCAAGAATCTTTTCAAAGGTTCTGGGTGCCCTATTATCTGTAATCAGAGAACAGGGTATTGCAGTGTTTCCTTATTTGGACGATATCTTGGTACTAGCTCAGTCTTTACATACTGCAGAATCTCACACAAATCAACTATTGTTGTTTCTTCAGAAACATGGTTGGAGGATCAATTTACCAAAAAGTTTCTTGATTCCTCAGACAAGGGTCACCTTTTTAGGCTTCCAGATAGATTCAGTGTCCATGACTCTGTCTCTAACAGACAAGAGACGTTTAAAATTGGTCGCAGCATGTCGGCTCCTTCAGTCTCAGTCATTCCCTTCAGTGGCTATGTGCATGGAAGTTTTAGGTCTCATGACTGCAGCATAGGACGCAATGCCCTTTGCTCGTTTTCACATGAGACCTCTACAGCTTTGTATGCTGAATCAATGGTGCAGGGATTATACAAAGATATCACAATTATCCTTGAATCCCAATGTACGACACTCTCTGACATGGTGGATAGATCACCATTGTTTGGTTCAAGGGGCTTCTTTTGTTCGCCCAACCTGGACTGTGATCACAACAGATGCGAGTCTTTCAGGTTGGGGAGCTGTTTGGGGGTCTCTGACAGCACAAGGGGTTTGGAAATCTCAAGAGGCGAGATTACCAATAAATATTTTAGAACTTCGTGCAATTCTCAGGGCTCTTCAGTTTTGGCCTCTGCTAAAGAGAGAACCGTTCATTTGTTTTCAGACAGACAATATCACAACTGTGGCTTATGTCAATCATCAGGGTGGGACTCACAGTCCCCAAGCTATGAAAGAAGTATCTCGGATACTTGCTTGGGCGGAATCCAGCTCCTGTCTAATCTCTGCGGTACATATCCCAGGTGTAGACAATTGGGAGGCGGATTATCTCAGTCGCCAGACTTTACATCCAGGGGAGTGGTCTCTCCATCCAGATGTATTTTCTCAGATTGTTCAGATTTGGGGGCTTCTAGAGATAGATCTCATGGCCTCTCATCTAAACAAGAAACTTCCCAGATACCTGTCCAGGTCCAGGGATGTTCAGGCGGAAGCAGTGGATGCGCTGACACTTCCTTGGTGTTATCAACCTGCTTACATCTTCCCGCCTCTAGTTCTCCTTCCAAGAGTGATTTCCAAAATCATCATGGAACAGTCTTTTGTGTTGCTGGTGGCTCCAGCATGGCCACACAGGTTTTGGTATGCGGATCTGGTTCGGATGTCCAGTTGCCCGCCTTGGCCACGTCCGTTACGGCCGGACCTACTATCTCAAGGTCCGTTTTTCCATCAGGATCTCAAATCATTAAATTTGAAGGTATGGAAATTAAACGCTTAGTTCTAAGTCATAGAGGTTTCTCTGATTCAGTAATTTATACTATGTTACAAGCTCGTAAATCTGTCTCTAGAAAGATTTATTATAGAGTTTGGAAGACTTACATTTCATGGTGTTCTTCTCATAAATTTTCCTGGCATTCTTTTAGAATTCCTAGAATTTTGCAGTTTCTTCAGGATGGTTTGGATAAGGGTTTGTCTGCAAGTTCCTTGAAAGGACAAATCTCCTCTCTTTCTGTTTTATTTCACAGAAAGATTGCTATACTTCCTGATATACACTGTTTTGTACAGGCTTTATTTCGTATTAAGCCTGTCATTAAGTCAATTTCTCCTCCTTGAAGTCTTAATTTGGTTCTGAGGGCTTTACAGGCTCCCCCATTTGAACCTATGCATTCTTTGGACATTAAACTACTTTCTTGGAAAGTGTTGTTCCTTTTGGCTATCTCTTCTGCTAGAAGAGTTTCTGAGCTATCTGCTCTTTCTTGTGAGTCTCTTTTTCTGATTTTTCATCAGGATAAGGCAGTTTTGCGGACTTTTCAATTTTTACCTAAGGTTGTGAATTCTAACAACATTAGTAGAGAAATTGTTGTCCATTCTTTATGTCCTAATCCTAAGAATTCTTTGGAGAGATCCTTACATTCTTTGGATGTGGTAAGAGCTTTGAAATATTATGTGGAAGCTACTAAAAATTTCAGGAAGACTTCTAGTCTATTTGTTTTATTTTCTGGTCCTAGGAAAGGTCAGAAAGCTTCTGCTATTTCCTTGGCTTCTTGGTTGAAACTTTTGATTCATCAAGCTTATTTGGAGTCGGCTCAAACCCCGCCTCAGAGAATTACAGCTACTAGATCAGTCTCCACTTCATGGGCTTTTAAGAATGAAGCTTCAGTCGATCAGATTTGCAAAGCAGCCACTTTGTCCTCTTTGCATACATTTACTAAATTCTACCATTTTGATGTATTTGCTTCTTCGGGTTTTGGGTTGTGGATTATTTTCTCAGCGGAATATAGCTGTTGTTTTTGTTTTAGTCCCTCCCTCTCTAGTGACTCTTGAGTGGAAGACTCCACATCTTGGGTATTGATATCCCATATGTCACTAGCTCATGGACTCTTGCCAATTACATGAAAGAAAACATAATTTATGTAAGAACTTACCTGATAAATTAATTTCTTTCATATTGGGAAGAGTCCATGAGGCCCGCCCTTTTTATGGTGGTTATGATTTTTTGTATAAAGCACAATTATTTCCAAATTTCCTTTGTTGATGCTTTCTACTCCTTTCTTTATCACCCCACTGCTTGGCTATTCCTTAAACTGAATTGTGGGTGTGGTGAGGGGGTGTATTTATAGGCATTTTGAGGTTTGGGAAACTTTGCCCCTCCTGGTAGGATTGTATATCCCATATGTCACTAGCTCATGGACTCTTGCCAATATGAAAGAAATGAATTTATCAGGTAAGTTCTTACATAAATTATGTTTTTTGTCTTTCTGTGTTTTACGGGTGGTGTTTCACGTGGAAGGGGATACCTAAGAGAGGCAGTGAGTTTTTTACTTGTCCAGTGCTACACTCTCTCTTTCTTTTCTTAATACAGTCCTACTTAGAATTTTGACAGCATATGAAAAAAATATAGTGTGTTTTTATGGATCCATTTAATTATTTATTCAAATTAAACCAACTGTCCAACACCAACAAATTGAGCTACGATTCCTAGATGCTTGGAAAAATAAAATCACTTTTCCCCCCCAAAACAAACAAGGGTATAGCCTAATTTGTAATGTGTAAAACAAATGCACACAACTCTAGAAGGTTGAACTATGTTAAGTAGCAGTTTTTGGGAATTAAAAAAAAAAATTAAAAAATCCAATGTATAGTGTTTTTTTTTTTAAAGAATTTTATATTGCAAAGCTGCTTTGATAACGGAATAGTTTACTTCTACAAGATACGACGAGTCCACGGATTTCATCCTTACTTGTGGGATATTATCCTCCTGCTAACAGGAAGTGGCAAAGAGCACCACAGCAGAGCTGTATATATAGCTCCTCCCTTCCCCTCCACCCCCAGTCATTCTCTTTACCTGTGTTATACTAGGAAGAGGTAAAGTGAGGTGTTAGTTTTAGTTTCTTCAATCAAGAAGTTTTTTATTTTTAAATGGTACCGGTGAGTACTATTTTCCTCAGGGGGATATAAAAGAAGATTTCTGCCCTGAGGTTAATGATCTTAGCAGATGTAACTAAGATCCACGTTGGTTCCCACAGAGCTTCTGAAGGTAATACAAGAGACATCTTCAGTGTGAAGAACGGTTTCATGCTACAAGTAGCATTGAGGTATGTGCAGCCTTTTATTTCTGAGGAGACTTGATATATCAGAACTGGCTGGCATTTATTTCTCTGCAAGGGAAGGGGTAAGCAGTAGACCTGTTAAACAAAGGGGTGTTACTGGGAGACCTATGATTAATTTATTCAGTTGACATATTGGGCAATCATTCTAATGGGTTTCAGCATTATAAGAGACACTGGGAGAGGCAGGAATTGTTTAACGGTTTTTGTTGCACAAAATAACCAGTTTGACAATACTGGTGTGTTATTTGGGGTTAAAAAGTTCCATTAGATTTTTACTTGAAACCGCTTCACCATGCGGTTGTTTCAGGCCTACTCGATCATCGGACATGATGGGCGGGGGTTAATTACGCGCGCTCAGGTGCGCACTTTCCTCTGGCTGAGAAGAAGCAGGCATTAGCTCTGGTTGATCCTAGACAGGGGTTCTATTATCCGGATCGTTGGCGAGTAATTTTGAAGTACCCTGGGGGCAGGTAGGCATCACAGCAGAACTGTGGCGAGGTGCAGGGGGTATTTTTTTGTCAAATTTAACATATTTGTGAGTTAAGTTCCTTTTAGAGGTTAATTTCTCCCCTTACTCTTGGGGTGCAATCATTTTTGGAGCCATTAATTAGCTATAGTTAATTTTTAGAGCAAATTAACGTTTTTGAAGCAGTTTTGGAAAAATTGTGCGCTTTTTTTATTTCTTAAAGGCGCAGTACACGTTTCTCAAACATTTGTTTAAAGCAATAAATAAAGTGTTTAACGACTATTGTGGTTATTACTAGTCTGTTCAACATGTCTGACATTGAGGAATCTCATTGTTCTATGTGTTTAGAAGCCATTGTGGAACCCCCTCTTACATTGTGTACCTATTGTACTGAAAGGGCCTTACATAGTAAAAAGCATATTTTAGGTCAAGAAAGTGTGCCTAAGGATGATTCTCAGTCTGAAGAGAATCAGGATATGCCATCCAATTCTCCCCAAGTGTCACAACCTTTAACGCCCACACAAGCGACGCCAAGAACCTCTAGTGCGTCTAACTCTTTTACTCTGCAGGAGATGGTTGCAGTTATGTCAACTACCCTTACAGAGTTATTATCTAAATTACCAGTGTTACAGGGTAAACGCAGTAGGTCAGGTATTAATGTGAATACTGAATCCTCTGATGCTTTATTGGCTATTTCCGATGTACCCTCACAGTGCTCTGAGTTGGGGGTCAGGGAATTACTGTCTGAGGGAGAATTTTCAGACTCAGGGAATGTTACCTCAGACAGATTCGGACGTCATGTCCTTTAAATTTAAGCTGGAACACCTCCGCCTGTTACTTTGGGAGGTTTTAGCGACTCTGGATGATTGTGACCCTATTGTGATACCACCAGAGAAATTGTGTAAAATGGACAAATATCTAGAGGTACCTACTTACACTGATGTTTTTCCGGTTCCTAAAAGAATTTTGGAAATTGTAAAAAAGGAATGGGATAGACCAGGTATACCGTTCTATCCCCCTCCTAATTTTAAGAAAAATGTTTCCCATATCGGACAGCATTCGGGACTCTTGGCAAACGGTCCCTAAGGTGGAGGGAGCTATATCTACCCTGGCTAAGCGTACAACTATACCTATTGAGGACAGTTGTGCTTTCAAAGACCCTATGGATAAAAAAATTAGAGGGTCTTCTAAAGAAATTATTTATTCATCAGGGTTTTCTTTTACAACCTACAGCTTGCATTGTTTCAGTTACTACTGCAGCAGCTTTTTGGTTTGATGCTCTAGAAGAGTCTCTGAAGGTTGAGACTCCATTAGATGACATTTTGGATAGAATTAAGGCTCTGAAGCTAGCTAATTCTTTTATTACTGATGCTGCTTTTCAAATTGCTAAATTAGCGGCGAAAAATGCAGGATTTGCCATTTTAGCGCGCAGAGCGTTATGGCTCAAGTCTTGGTCTGCTGATGTGTCATCAAAATCTAAGCTTTTAGCTATTCCTTTTAAAGGTAAGACCCTATTTGGGCCGGAATTGAAAGAAATAATTTCTGACATTACTGGAGGTAAAGGCCATGCCCTACCGCAGGATAAATCTGTTAAGATGAGGGGTAAACAAAATAATTTTCGTTCCTTTTCAAAACTTTAAAGGAGGACCCTCTGTTTCCTCTTCCTCCACAAAGCAGGAAGGGAAATTTGCTCAATCCAAGTCAGTCTGGAGACCCAACCAGGCTTGGAATAAAGGTAAACAATCCAAGAAACCCGCTGCTGCTACAAAGACATCATGAAGGGGCGGCCCCCGATCCAGGACCGAATCTAGTAGGGGGCAGACTTTCTTTCTTTGCTCAGGCTTGGGCAAGAGATGTTCAGGACCATTGGGCACTGGAAATAGTGACCCACGGGTATCAACTGGAATTCAAGGATTTTCTCCCAAGAGGGAGATTTCATCTTTCACGATTATCTGTAGACCAGATAAAAAGAGATGCGTTCTTACGCTGTGTAAAAGACCTCTCTACCATGGGAGTAATCTGTCCCGTTCCAAAACTGGAACAGGGGCGGGGGTTTTACTCCAATCTTTTCGTGGTTCCCAAAAAAGAGGGAACTTTCAGACCCATTTTAGATCTCAAGTGTCTAAACAAATTTCAAGATGGAGACTATACGAACAATCTTACCAATGATCCAGGAGGGTCAATATACGACTACCGTGGACTTGAAGGATGCATATCTTCATATTCCTATACACAAGGATCATCATCCGTTTCTAAGGTTTGCCTTCCTGGACAAACATTATCAGTTCGTGGCTCTTCCATTCGGGTTGGCCACAGCACCCAGAATCTTCACAAAGGTTCTAGGGTCCCTTCTGGCGGTTCTCAGACCGCGAGGCATAGCAGTGGCGCCTTATGTGGACGACATTTTGATCCAGGCGTCAACTTATCACCTGACAAAATCTCACACGGACACAGTCCTGTCTTTCCTGAGAACTCACGGTTGGAAGGTGAACGTAGAAAAGAGTTCACTAGTTCCACAGACAAGGGTCCCCTTCTTGGGAACTCTGATAGACTCGGTAGACGTGAAAATATTTCTAACGGAGGTCAGAAAATCAAAGATTCTAAATACTTTCCGAGCACTTCAGTCCATTCCTCGGCCATCAGTGGCTCAGTGTATGGAGGTAATTGGATTAATGGTAGCGGCAATGGACATCATTCCGTTTGCTCGCTTTCATCTCAGACCACTGCAGCTGTGTATGCTCGGACAGTGGAATGGGGACTATGCGAATTTATCTCCTCAGATAAATCTGGATCAAGAGACCAGAGACTCTCTTCTTTGGTGGTTGTCGCCAGATCATCTGTCCCAGGGGACTTGTTTCCGCAGACCCTCGTGGGTGATAGTGACAACGAACGCCAGCCTTCTGGGCTGGGGTGCAGTCTGGAATTCCCTGAAGGCTCAGGGTGTTTGGACTCAGGTGGAGTCTCTACTTCCAATCAATATTCTGGAACTGAGCAATATTCAATGCGCTTCAGGTGTGGCCTCAGTTGGCTTCGGCCAAATTCATCAGATTCCAGTCGGACAATATCACGACTGTGGCGTATATTAATCATCAGGGGGGAACAAGGAGCTCCTTAGCGATGATAGAAGTATCAAAGATAATCTGATGGGCGGAGGCCCAATCTTGCTATCTATCGGCAATCTACATCCCAGGAGTAGAGAACTGGGAAGCGGATTTTCTAAGTCGTCAGACTTTTCATCCGGGGGAGTGGGAACTCCACCCGGAGGTGTTTGCCTCTCTGGTTCTCTGATGGGGCAGACCGGAATTGGATCTGATGGCATCTCGACAGAATGCCAAGCTTCCAAAATATGGATCCAGGTCGAGGGATCCTCAAGCCGAACTGATAGATTCCTTGGCAGTGCCTTGGTCGTTCAGCCTAGCTTATGTGTTTCCACCGTTTCCTCTCCTTTCGCGCGTGATTGCTCGGATCAAACAGGAGAGAGCTTCAGTAATCCTGATAGCGCCTGCGTGGCCACGCAGGACTTGGTATGCGGATCTAGTGGACATGTCGTCTCTGCCACCATGGAAACTTCCTTTGAGACAGGACCTGCTCATTCAAGGTCCTTTCCAACATCCAAATCTAAGTTCTCTGCAGCTGACTGCTTGGAGATTGAACGCTTGATTTTATCTAAGCAAGGATTCTCCAATTCATTCATCGATACTTTGATACAGGCTCGAAAGCCTGTTACTAGAAAAATCTATCATAATAAATATCTTTATTGGTGTGAATCCAAGGGTTACTCATGGAGTAAAGTTTGAATTTAGTTCTTCGAGTTCTTCAAGGGGTTCCGTTTGAACCCATGCATTCCATAGATATTAAATTGCTATCTTGGAAAGTTCTGTTTTTAGTTGCTATTTCTTCTGCTCGAAGAGTTTCTGAGCTTTCAGTGTTAGTGTGATTCGCCTTATCTTATCTTTCATTCTGATAAGGTGGTTTTACGTACCAAACCTGGATTTCTTCCTAAGGTTGTTTCAAATAAGAATATTAATCAGGAAATTGTTGTTCCTTCCTTGTGTCCTAATCCTTCTTCTAAGAAGGAGCGTCTGTTACATAACCTGGAAGTGGTCCGTGCCTTGAAGTTTTACTTACAGGCAACTAAGGATTTCCTTCAATCATCTTCATTATTCATTGTTTATTCTGGAAAGCGTAGGGGTCAGAAAGCTACGGCTACCTCTTTCTTTTTGGCTGAGGAGAATCATCCGCCTGGCATATGAGACTGCTGGACAGCAGCCTCCTGAACGAATTACGGCTCATTCTACTAGGACTGTGGCTTCCACATGGGCCTTTAAGACTGATGCATCTGTTGAACAGATTTGTAAGGCTGCGACCTGGTCGTCCCTTCATACTTTTTCCAAATTTTCCAAATTTGATACTTTTGCTTCTTCTGAGGCTGTTTTTGGGAGAAAAGTTCTTCAAGCAGTGGTGCCTTCCGTTTAGGTCTCTGTCTTGTCACTCCCTTTCATCTGTGTCCTGTAGCTTTGGTATTGTATCCCACAAGTAAGAATGAAATCTGTGGACTCGTCGTATCTTGTAGAAGAAAAGGAAATTTATGCTTACCTGATAAATTGATTTTTTTCTACGATACGACGAGTCTACAGCCCTCCCTGTCATTTTAAGACAGATTCTATTTTATTTTTACAACTTCAGTCACCTCTGCACCTTTTAGCTTTTCCTTTCTCTTCCTAAACCTTCGGTCGAATGACTGGGGGTGGAGGGGAAGGGAGGAGCTATATATATATATACAACTCTGCTGTGGTGCTCTTTGCCACTTCCTGTTAGCAGGAGGATAATATCCCACAAGTAAGGATGAAATCCGTGGACTCGTATCGTAGAAGAAATCAATTTTATCAGGTAAGCATACATTTCCTTTTCAGTGGAATAATTCTTCCACTGTATTTACTTCCTTTATAGCTATTTCCCATGATAGATTTTCTTTGTCAACAAGTTGCTTTTGTTAATGTATTTCATTGTTATCCATGCATGCATTAACTTGTGTGTTACTGGATAAACAGAGTTAGCATAAATTGCTGTCTAGTTGATGAAAGAATATTGGTTTCGGCACAGCATCAAGAAGAATTTGGAAATTGGAAAGACTAAATTATTACTTGTGCTGTAAAACAAATTTGCCTTGAAAGGTCAATTGATTAGTGCACCTGGAAATCTGACAGCTCTATTATTGTCTAAAGCAGGGGTGTCCAAGTGCAGTCATCAGGGGCTGCAAACCAGCCACATTTGCAGGTCTGGGGGTATGTGTGATTTCCACTGTTTAGCTATAATGACTTTACGCTGTTTATCATAATTTGAAATAATATTTGGTGTGCTTTGGAGGTCAATTTCTTAAATTTAAGTAGAAAAATTAGGGGGTCTAAGGGTAAAGCGCAGTCAAGAGCATTCTCCATCTCCCCAATACTGTCTCTCCACAGCTGGTTTATTCCATTACACCCCCACCACATGTGCCCCATACCACTGCCTGAGTGTCCACATCTCCAGCATCTGTCTGAGACTGTAGAGTATAATCTATGTAGGAGTCTAAATATTTTTAATATAAATTAAAATATAGTTTGCTGCAGTTATTTTTCAATAGTCAAACTCAACCCACCACATGCCTTATTTGAAGTAGCCAATTTTGGCACGCGTCTGCAGCCAACAAGGCTAGCCATGTCATTAAAGGGACATTGTATACAATTTTTCTGTGCATAAATGTTTTGTAGATTATCCAAACATATAGCCCATCTGGGCGTGTTTTTGTAACAATGTATAGTTTTGCTTATTTTTTTAATAACATTGTGCTGATTTTCAGACTCCTAACCAAGCCCCAAAGTATTCAATGTTCACAAGCGTTTACATAAACAGGAGCAAGCAGCAGCCCGTAATCTGTCTTCATATGCAGGGAGGGGGGGGGGGGTCTGCTTTTATGCTTTCCCTGGGTGTCCCAGCCCAGCCTTCTAAGTAAGTTTTTTTAAAAGACTTTTCTCCAACATAGGTGTGTCCGGTCCACGGCGTCATCCTTACTTGTGGGATATTCTCCTCCCCAACAGGAAATGGCAAAGAGCCCAGCAAAGCTGGTCACATGATCCCTCCTAGGCTCCGCCTTCCCCAGTCATTCTCTTTGCCGTTGTACAGGCAACATCTCCACGGAGATGGCTTAGAGTTTTTTAGTGTTTAACTGTAGTTTTTATTATTCAATCAAGAAAGGTTTTGCAAACCGTGGTGCCTTCCATCTGGGTGACCTGATTTGCTCCCTCCCTTCATCCGTGTCCTAAAGCTTTGGTATTGGTTCCCACAAGTAAGGATGACGCCGTGGACCGGACACACCTATGTTGGAGAAAACAGAATTTATGTTTACCTGATAAATTACTTTCTCCAACGGTGTGTCCGGTCCACGGCCCGCCCTGGTTTTTTAATCAGGTCTGATAATTTATTTTCTTTAACTACAGTCACCACGGTATCATATGATTTCTCCTATGCAAATTTTCCTCCTTTACGTCGGTCGAATGACTGGGGAAGGCGGAGCCTAGGAGGGATCATGTGACCAGCTTTGCTGGGCTCTTTGCCATTTCCTGTTGGGGAGGAGAATATCCCACAAGTAAGGATGACGCCGTGGACCGGACACACCGTTTTATCAGGTAAACATAAATTCTGTTTTTATGCTGGATTTTTACATCAGTAACTTTGCATACTCTTCTTTATAGTAGTGTCTATTACATGCAGTTATATGACAATTGGTGTATACTGTCCCATTTTAAGTTTTTATAAAATGCATAGTTTTGCAGTTAGTGTAGCAGGGTTAGACTTTATAAGTCAGCATGGTGCATTTCCAGCTCTGAAAATTACAGAATCCATAATTTTCAGAGTTAACTTGCATGGGGGGGGGGGGGCGACTACAAAATAAATACATATACTAAACATTATTATATATTTAAAGATCTCAAATGCAGGTAACTAAACCTGGTTCAGGCATGTTAATTAATCTAAGTCCAAACAGTAAGATGTGTAATTCTGACCTTAGTATATCGGTTTAAAGCAGGGATGGGCAACTGGCAGCATGTGGCCCTTGTTGCTAGTTCTCTTTTTCCTGAACAACTCCAACAACTAGTGCCATCATTTGTGTGGCCCTAGGGAAAAGTGTAACTAAAAATGTGTGACCACAACTCAGAAGAGCCCTCTGGAGGGAAGAACAGCAGATGGAAAGTGCCCTGTAACCGTACCTAAATCTATTGAATAATTTATAAGTTTTACGTATGCAATATCTGAATGTTCCTTTAACATTCTAAAATGTATCAGTAAAAGTTTACATGGAATGTAAATCAATATAGATAGTATGTAAAATTAGCAATTGTTTAACGGCAACAGTAAATATAAAAGTCACAAAGAAAGACACTAATATCCAAGTATATTATGCTTCTGTATGTAATCACCCTACGCCATCCACCCCTGAACAAAAGCTGTTCCTTTGAGACTATAAAAAAAATCACCACTCACTCCTAAATGGACAGAGGGTGAAGGGAAGACACGAGTTAGGGGAAATATTGAACGGGGCTTTCACACATTGGCTAAAGTACAAACAATTGCAACATCTAGTTGACACATCTAAATACAAATCAGACTGGACGAGACCTCTGACACGCTTTGAAAATATATGCTACTCTCAAGGCCCACTCCGACACACTCTTTCAATAGCGAAAACCATTCTAATAGCAGACAGCAGCACAAAACGGCCGACATACACATATAAATGGCAGCAAGATCTCAACACTGAAATAAGCGATGAGGAGTGGAACCGTATATACTCTCTAATTAAAAAATCTTCCTCGTCTACAAGGATCATGGAACTTAATTACAAAGTATTGTCAAGGTGGTATTTGACACCTTCACATTTAAGGAGTATATAGCCATCATCGTCTGATCTTTGTTGGAGAGGTTGTAAGCAAAAAGGTTCCATGCTACATATGTGGTGGAGCTGTTCCATAATAAGACCCTTTTGGCAAGAGATAGAATGCTTTCTACAGCACTTACTAGGCACAAGGTTTACTCTAGTTCCCGAAATGGCATTGTTGAATCCTCCTGCTAACAGGAAGTGGCAAAGAGCACCACAGCAGAGCTGTCTATATAGCTTCTCCCTTAGCTCCACCCCCCAGTCATTCTCTTTGCCTACTCTAAGTACTAGGAAGGGTTAAGTGAAAGAGGTGATAAAATATTAGTTTTTTTATTTCTTCAAGCAGTGGTGCCTTCTGTTTAACCATCTGTCTTGTCCCTCCCGTTCATCTGTGTCCTGTAGCTTTGGTATTGTATCCCACAAGTAAAGGATTAATCCGTGGACTCGTCTTACCTTATAGAAGAAAAGTAAATTTATGCTTACCTGATAAATTAATTTCTTCTATGGTACGACGAGTCCACGGCCCGCCCTGTCATTTTAAGACAGATTATATTTTTTTATTTTAAACTTCAGTCACCTCTGCACCTTTTAGTTTCTCCTTTTTCTTCCTGTACTTTCAGTTGAATGACTGGGGGGAAGAGCTATATAGAAAGCTCTGCTGTGGTGCTCTTTGCCACTTCCTGTTAGCAGGAGGATAATATCCCACAAGTAAAGGATGAATCCGTGGACTCGTCATACCATAGAAGAAATTAATTTATCAGGTAAGTATAAATTTACTTTTCTAGATATCAAGTTGTATTGGGACTTGACAAAGTTCTGGTATGTCCAAGCACAGAATGCCCAGACAAACACCAGCCCTGGTACATGACACTACTGGTACATGACACTATAAGATAGGATGCACTATATTGTAAAAATGTATAACTTTTTTATATTTATTAGAGGCTATGAGAAGACACATAACGTAAAACAAAACGAAAACTGACTCATGTAAAGTTGTAAGTTAACATGTTTGTATGTTTATATTGTTTTTCTTTTTGTTTAAAAATGTATGTTTACATTCACTGTCTGAAGACAGATAAAACTCAATAAAACTTTTGAAATAAATAAAATAAATTAAAAAAAAAATCAATGACACATAATCTCTCCCGTGCTGTGCAATGACTTACGGCTACTCCCATGTTCATGGTCCTGCAACAACGTTACCGATCCTCTTCATGGGGAGACCATATAAACTGCTCCGTTCCATTGCAGATCTTTATCTTTATTTAAGAAGCTGGAATATAAAACTTAGGAGACGGCCCGTTTTTAGGTTCAGAACCCTGTACAGCGCTTACTTATTGGTGGCTACATTTAGCAACCAATAAGCAAGCGTAACCCAGGTTCTGAACCAAAAATGGGCTGGCTCATGAACTTTACATTCCTGCTTTTTAAATAAAGTTAGAGTACGAAGGAAAATTGGTAGGAGTAAATTAGAAAGTTGCTTAAACTTGCTTGCTTTATCTAAATCATTAAAGAAAACCATTTGGTTTAGTATCCCTTTAAGCATACTCTGTAATTTTACTAATATCTAAAAGAAAAAACAAACAAAATAATCAATATAAATAGAATGAAGCTAATGTACTATTGCATCTTTCTCAATATAAGTATTGATTTCTTTGTGATAGATATTGAAAGATAGGTGGAATCTGAGGTAGAAAAGATTAACTGACATGTTCTTTATGATTAAGTAAAATAATTTTTTTATGGGAAATTAAAATAATTTGATAACCTAATACATTGTAGATTTAATTTCTTTTTCAGAGATTATGCTGAGTCTGATTTTACTTCATGCGTAATAGGTTGAGTTTACATTGCTGGTGTTAATCATTTTTGGCTGGTCAATAGCCATTAAAATGGCTGTCCCAAAGGATATAACCCCATAGAAGCAATTTACAAAGCTATCAGATTTTTGTTTTGTACTAGCTAAATCATTTGCCCACAGTTTACATTGAACTCCATTAATGACTTTCGGCTTGCTGTATTTGGACATTAATGGACACAGACATTCAATAAAATGAAATAATTATCATATGAAACCCACATTTTTTCTTTTATGATTCAGATGGAGCATGCAATTTTAAGCAACTTTCCAATTTTACTCCTATTATCAATTTTTCTTCTTTCGCTTGGTATCTTTATTTGAAAAAAAGCAGGAATATAAGATTAGGAGACGGCCCATTTTTGTTTCAGCACCCTGGGTAGCACGGCTAAATGTAGCCACCAATCAGCAAGTACTATCCAGGGTTCTGAACCAAAAACGGGCCGCTCCTAAACTTACATTCCTGCTTTTTCTAATAAAGATAGCAAGAGAACAAATACAAATATTTAATAGGAGTAAATTAGAAAGTTGCTTAAAATTGCATGTTCTTATCTGAATCATGAAAGCAAAAATGTGGGTTTTATATACCTTTTTAAGAACGGCATTAAACAAATATTTATGTATAAATGGTACCTATAAATATAATATAAAATGTATCCTGAAATAATATATTTATGTCAAAAGTCAGTCATTGTATAAATAAAAACTTGAAAACAAATATTTTAACTTTACAGATGATTCTGACATAGATGTATATTTTTCATTTATATTGCAGTAGATCACATGTGAAGGTGGCAAGCACAAAATAATTGTTATACCATTGGGTTAGAGTTGCTAAGCAATATACAGGTTTTTTCCCATTGAGGTAGTAAAGTTTGTAAACTGGTGATAATTTTTTTTATCTCCATTAAAGTCTATGGAGAATTTTTGTTACCACAAGTTTCCAAACTTTGCCACCTTAATGGAAACTAGGTCATCCTCTGAGAAGTTAATTTGCTTCTAAATACTAGCAAGTAGCTAAATGTTAAATGAAAATGGGAGAGGGTTAAATTTAACAACTGACACTTTTTGTGCGCAGAATAAGTATGTATATCACTTTTGTTTGTTTTTTATTGAGGACGTTACAAAGAAAATAAAGTTACTTTGACAATTATACAAATATTGACCTCATATTCGTTAAATAAATATGTATTCAAAACAAGTCTGTAATCATTTTTGTCCCCAAGATGCTGTTGGACACTTTTGGTCCAATGTTAATAATAGAAATAAAAGCTAGCTGATTATTGTAAGCATAGTATACATATGAACCACAAAATGTTATCAACTAAAAGAAAAGGAAAAACTGCATCTCAATATATCAGAAAAAAATATATAGTATAGTATGAACTTTAGTCGGGTAAAGATGCAAGTTGCCAGCTATGTGTAAATTATCATTATTTTAAGCAAAACCTAGTCTAACATGTTTTAGGTAGATTAGATGCTTTAAGCCTGTACATTATTATGTGGTACTCTTAGCAGCTTTATCTAGGCCCCGCAATGACAGTTAAAGTAGACAGCAATTAGAGTATATTCGTGGTTAATAGGAGGTCATTTGTTTTCTAATGGTAGGAAGAGTAGGCATTTTAGTTCTGTTGTATTTGTGACTTATGGTTCTCCCTTGTGTGAGGGTCTATATGTGGGTGGGTGACCTTTTATATCATCTAGTGAGATATGACCTTTCCACTATTAAATATAAGTATTTCCTCACGATCGCTGCTGCGGCAGGTAGTAATTTGAGAATACAGTGTATACACCTATAGTTTATGTGATTTTACAATGATCAGCTTGAGGGCTGTAGAGAAGAAAATTTTGTTGTCAACGTCTGCAATAAATTTCAGTGTTGCTGTGTTTTGAGCTGCTTCTGTAGTGTATTGCTATGATATAAAATTAAACCACATCCAACTGTATTATATAACAACCTATATTTTTATGACAAAAAGTCTATTAGCAGAAGAATATTACAATTTTACTATCCTGAATTTGTCTGCTGGATGATCATATCTGTGTCGCCCACATAGGTGGCATAGGAGATGTGCTGGTCGGCTCGTTTCATTGGGTATATAACTCTAGTGGTTGTGACAGCAGGAGATATTTTTTTAAGGGTCATAGTTCCCAGAGTGGTTTGTGATAAAGCATAGTTCTCAGTGCCTTGCAAAAGGGTTAAATTGACCTCTGGGATGTTACTGTTGTAAGAGGAGTGAAGCACCTCAGAGTCCTCGGCTGCCCAAGAGTCCCCCCGAGCTCCTGCAGCGGCGGTACCGGCTCCGGGTTCCACTCTCATGAGATGTGTTCTTTTTAATCCAGTGCGATTTGGTGATAGTATATGAGGTGGCCCTTGTTCTTTGTTTCTGTTGTTTGTGAGGATAAGGTCCAGCTTCTTCTCCAATTTTTTTTTTTTGTTCAGCATGGTGTCAGGCGCCATCTTGGAAGAAGTGTCGGCATGGATCTGTCTCAGTGAATCTGCTTTTGGTAAAATGGATTTGGCTTGAGGATCTTGCCATAGCGAGTTGTCTGATGTTCTGTATATGCTCCCTGAAGTTGTCGGTCGGAATGGTAATGCAAGGCAGCCGCCTGGCTGGGTAGATATTCTGTCACTAGGTGTGAATATGAGACTGACCTCTTCTTGATGTAAATCTAGCTTATTCTTTTCTGCCTTGAAGTGATGCAGTGCAGAATCTGTGGTGATTATAGATGTTGCTTTATCAATTAAAAGTTGTATGTCCTGTTCTGAGAGTGCTTTCTCTATCATAGCTTGAAACAAAGCCTCCAGCTGGACTATAAGTGGGTCTAAGGTGATAGATGAGTCGTCGGTCTGCATCATGGCTGACTAAAGATTATGACCACGTTCACTGTATAACTGCTCTGTCTGAAATATTGTATCTGCTCCAAAAGGTATTGCTATGTATAGTTAAATTAACCAAATCTGGTAAATTACCCCAGGGGATTCCTGGGGGGAAACACTGCCTGTATTGTAGCCGCCGCTCCAGGCCTCAATTATCCGTTTTTCGTCTCAGGGGGTCATAAATAGGGCAAATGTGTTAATTTCCGAATTCGAATGTTAGAACGAATGTTATTACAGAAATTCGAATTATAAATCCGAATGTTGATAAGAACGAATTTTCTTAAAAATTCTATAATCGAATGCTATTTACAGTTTTCGAATGTCACTTTCGAATGTTTATAATTATATCAAATGTCCACATTCCAAATTTCTAATTTAACATTCTATTTAACAAATAGTATTCAGAAGTTCAATAGTTCATGTGGTAGGGAGGGAATCTAGTAAATTGATACATTATAGATACAAATATATCATTTCGAATGTTTCTATATAGAATATTGCATAATTCGAATATTGCATTTAAAGAAAGCATTAGAAATACTATTACAAACATATAAATTCGAATTTTTCGAATTCGAATATTGCATAATTCAAATATTACATTTAAAGAAAGCATTAGAAATACTATAACAAATAAATATAAATTAAAAATTTTCAAAACTAATATTTTCAAATGTAATTGTAAAATTCGAAACCAAACATTCGAAAATCAAATGTTAGAATGTTATGTAAACATTCAAATTCGATTAGAACGAATGTGTTAAAATTTGTTTAATTTTTCGAATGTTGCGAAACATTCGCCCATCCCTAGTCGTAAACACAGCTATTTGAAAGATATTGTTTGCTGGTCTGAGTAAGTACAATGTCAATTATACTGGTGATAGAAGCTGTAGTATTGAGGTAATAATCTGCAGATTATACACTTTTCTCCCAGAGCTTAGAAAAATGTGACTGCTCAGAGCCGCTGCTTGGACACCTATTTTTAAAGTTTTTTTATATGTTTTTATATATTTTTATTTTATTTTTTTACTATAAATACATAACATTGAAACTCCCAACTCACAAAACCCACAGAAGTGTTGAAATTCTACATGCATTGTCATAGGCAACACATTCAGGGATTTAATTATGTATCAATGATAGGAAGCCATGGACGAGTCAGAATACAAGGAAGGGGCTTTTGACCCCTGTATAGGTATAGGAAAGAGGTGGTAAGGGGCTTGAAGGGACGTGAAGTTAGTGGGGACTTGAGACAATATAAAAGCGGTGGGGGATGGCTAAGAGAGCGCCAAAAAGTTTGGGAATGTACGTGCGAGCAGAAGCTCCCTCCCCTGTTTTATTGGAAGGTTAGGATTGGTTGTTGCATCAAAAGGTTGGGGAGGAGTGCTTGCCTGGTAGACTAGCAGTTTTGAGTGGGTACCTCCCTGGTTGAGCAGGAGAGGGAGTAGGTGGGGAATTATTTATCTGGTTGGGGAAGTTGTGGCTGCTGTGGGGCAAGCACTGGTTAGGGTTTAATTTGATTATTTATTATAGGTTATGTATTTGTTATAAATAAAAGCTGTGGCCTTTTTAACCCATAAGTTGCGTGGTGTTTTTTTATTTATATAATAAATATACCTAACAACTGTTCTACTAGTAATGCTATGGTTTTCAAACTACTTTTTATAGATGGGTCTGTGAAAACTGATTTTACTAAATGTGTAAACATTTAGAATTATTCCATAATGGCTCATTATGCTACTATGTTATGGGAAAACAATTTGATTTGTAAAACGATGCTCACATTTGTTAACACTTTTGCGTGGACATTTAATAGCTGGAAACAAATATAAACTTCATAAGACGCAGGTCACACATTTCTATGTAGCAGCATAGATTGGTATAAGGGAATATCTGCTACAGCATATCGAACCTTAATAAATGTTTGTTAGCTCCATTGGGGAACCTGCTCAGTTCTTAAAATAGGAAAGAAAAAAAAAGAATATTTCATTCTCTTTTGAGAGTTAAATTACTTTTTTTTTTCTTTTCCATGGCTGTACTCAGTCAATACATGTTGTAATTATGCTCAGAGAGCACATCTGTAGGAAAACAGAACTGGAAAGATTGTGTTGTATTCAATCATTTCCCAAGCTGTTAAGATGTATTCTGTAATCATGGGGAATGATCTCCCAGTGGTAATGATGTTTGTTTGGGTTACGTGTTTGTAATAGGAGTCTTCTTGGCCAGTCTCAATGATTCATTTTATTGCTGTGTATCATGTGCTTACAATTCCTGATATATTGTGACTTGGTATTAGCTTTGCACTTTTAGGATATACTTAAATGTGTTTTTTACTATTATTAAAAAAAGACTTTCAGAATCTCTAATGCAGAGATTTCCAAACTTTTCATGTTGGTGACACACTTTTTAGACCAACATCATTTCGCAACACAGTAAATCAGTTGTACTAGCAAACAGGAGGTTAAACTATTTTGTTTTAAGAGATGCGAACACATACATACATTATATAATAACAATGTATTTACAAGTAACAGTATGCATGTTCAAGAAATAAAAAAGTTTAATAACACCAATAGCTGGGATGAACACAGTTACTGAATATTTGGTGGAATGTTAGATAAAGACACTCACACTTCATCATCAAGCATTTTTAAGCTTCCACTTCCTATCCATATATCAAGAGCAGGAGCAGCAATGCACTACTGGGAGCTTGCTGCAAAAAAAAGACAACCCTTTGACTTCTGACTTCAGCTCAGCGTTTAAGCTGCCGCCCTCTGCGAGTCCGACTGACTACTGCCCGCGCTGCAAACACACTGTTGTCCCACTCACTGACTACACATGCAGTCACAAGTCGATTGAGGAGACTACACGTGCAGTCAGGAGCTAATGTGCCGCCAAAGCCGCCAATAGGAATAGTTTCAGTTCCCGCTGAGCTGCGCCAATAGGTTAAGATAATCTGTGACCCACTAGGTATCAATCACGTGTCAACTACGCGATATGCGTAGCATTCAGGCAGAAAGTCAGAAACCAATTTTTTTTTTTTTAAATTCTAAACATTTTGTGTTGAAGCAGGGACACACCTACACACTGCTGCCGACACACTGTGTCCCGACACAGTTTGGAAAGCATTGCTCTAATGGATTTGCATCCAGTTTGCTTTAGGGATAGCTGCCTGTCAGTGGATGTAGCCATTCTTGCAATATAAAGTCATTATTTATTTTGCACTAGTGTCCCTTCCCCAACCCCCTCCTTACCATTTATCTCTTGTCATTTGCTTTCATAAGATGGATTATCAGTTTTGCATCAACAATCATGATAGGAAAAGCATTATTACAACAGCAGTGGGCAGACTAGGTTGTTTAGGTGTGAAACATGGAGAGGCGGCGTTCCTAGCAGCGTCTACGGACCTGGCGAGGTTACCGGAAGTGATGCCGGTTTCAATGTAGTCTTCCCATGGAGAGCCCAACGGAGTGCCGTAGCAGTGGCGAAACCCAGCCACTATACAAGTGCATGAACAAGAAGGAAAGGCAGGCACTGCTCGGGGTTCCATAAAACTATAATGCTTTATTTAACATGATTAAAAAATGAACAGCTACATCTGCTGTATAATCCGTTTTTGTAAAAAGGTACACAAAGTCAAGTACAAGGCAGGGGAAAGTGAGACACAAGAAATTTCTAAATATAGACATTTCTTGTGTCTCACTTTCCCCTGCCTTGTACTTGACTTTTTGTACCTTTTTACAAAAACGGATTATACAGCGGATGTAGCTGTTTATTTTGTAATCATGTTAAATAAAGCATTATAGTTTTATGGAACCCCGAGTAGTGCCTGCCTTTCCTTCTTGTTCATGCACTTGTTTAGGTGTGAACATTTTGTAAATATATATACTTTATATATAGAGATAGAGAGAGATATTTAGCTGAAATATTGAGATTATAAAGTAAAATATGTCTGTTTAAATAAATAAATTGGTTTGCGTGGCACTCAAAAATTGTTTTTATATTCAAAAAATGTGCAATGTGCATGCAGCCATTAAACAATATATTATGCACAAGTAAAAGAAAGGACAGTTGATAATATATATTCATTTGTTAAAGAATGGCAAGGCCGCACCAATGCAGTTTTAAACATACTTGTATTTATTGTGAAAACAAAGATAAGAACCACCACTTTATAGGAACATTCATAGCAAAAGTTCACATCATATATATTCAATAAAGAACAAAACTTAACAAAATCCAATTGCTGTGCACAATTATGTGGAAGCCCTCAGTGCTAATTGCACACTTCCCAGCTAATTGAACTAAAAAGTGTTTTTCAGCAGTTCTAGGAGCACTTAGTGCCGAAGCCTGCTCCAGATAGGTTAGAAGGCAAAAATTAGATGAACGAAAATTAAACGTCCACTTCCAATACCTATACTTTGGCAAGTAGGTATTGGAAGTGGACGTTTAATTTTCGTTCATCTAATTTTTGCCCTCTAACCTATCTGGAGCAGGCTTCGGCACTAAGTGCTCCTAAAACTGCTGATAAAAACTTTTTAGTTCAATTAGCTGGGAAGCGTGCAATTAGCACTGAGGGCTTCCACATAATTGTGCACAGCAATTGAATTTTGTTACTTTTTGTTCTTTATTGAATATATATCATGTGAACTTTTGCTATGAATGTTCCTATAAAGTGGTGGTTCTTATCTTTGTTTTCACAATAAATACAATTATCTTTAAAACTGCATTGGTGCGGCCTTGCCATTCTTTAACAAATGCATATATATTATTAACTGTCCTTTCTTTTACTTGTGCATAATGTTTAAATAAATGTTTAATAAATGATCAATTAACAAAGTTAAATTAGCGTGAAATCATCTTAAGAAAAATAGAAGAGGGCAGGGCTACCCCAGTCTTTTTTTAAATTTTTATTTATGAACAAATCCTATATGCATGTATTAGTTTTTTACTGGTTAGCAAGTGTCATTTTGTTCTGGGGGGGGGGCAGATAAATCCTTAAAAAGAAAAAACACAAAAATATACTCATTTGACAAAATAAAGCTGTGTTCTTCTGAGATCTAACGGTGCATTATGCTGTTTACAGTTTGTGTTTAATGTTTTCAATTTACTCTGTTTCCTCTAATATGGGGCAAAAAAGATTATACTAAGAGTGCGCCCAATTATCATTTTTTTGAAAATGTTAGTTTGTATTTTGCATTGTATTTTTAAAATTAAGAAGTTAAAGGGAAACGAAACCCAAAATATTTATTTGATTGAGATAGAACATACAATTTTAAACCACTTTCCCATTTACTTCTATTATCAAATTTACTTTGTTCTGTTGATATCATTTTTCGAAGAAGCAGCAATGCGCTACTGGGAGCTAACTGAACACACAGAGTGAGCCAATGAAAATGGGCAAATATGCACAGCCACCAATCAGCAGCTAGCTCCCAGTTATGCATTGCTGCTCTTGAGTCAACCTAGGTATTTTTCAACAAAGAATACCAAGAGAACAAAGACAATTGTGGGTTTTATCTTTCTATGATACAGTTTGCTAATAAAGATATACCTAAAGCAACAGAATATTTAGCTTCAGCCAATTTAGCGCGTGAGATGATGCAAAGCAACAAAAATCTCACTCCTCTCCTTCCACGCCTCATAAGCCATTCTGTATTCTACTATGTCATGCAGTGGAGACTCAACCAGAGCTGTGTATGAGAAGATTTTTTTTTTATTGTTTTGTTCAATGTCTAGAAATAAGCAACAGACTAAGTCATGTTTACAGGCTAATGTGTTGGTTCTCTATGGAGTTCCCTCTAGGCTTGTTGATGCAGATTACGTCTAGACAGGATTTACAAGTAGTTTTTAAACGCAAACATCTTATTCCTCATAAAAAATGCTTAAAGGGCCACTAAAGTCAAAACTAATTTATAATTCAGATAAAGCATGCAAGTTAAAATAATAATAATAAAAAAAAATCTTTCCAATTTGCTTTCATTATCAAAATGTGCAAATTCTTTTTATATGCACACTTTCTGAGGCTCCAGTTCCCTTTGAGCATGGCAAAAGTGCACAGTGTATATGTATATGCATTTTGTGATGGTCTGATGCCAAAAAATATTCTACTTATTTAAATTCATAGTAAGTGCTATTGCATTGTTGTTTTATTGTGTATTTGTCAGTTATTCAATTCTAATGTATACAGTGTATATTTCTCCAACATAGGTGTGTCCGGTCCACGGCGTCATCCTTACTTGTGGGGATATTCTCTTCCCCAACAGGAAATGGCAAAGAGCCCAGCAAAGCTGGTCACATGATCCCTCCTAGGCTCCGCCTACCCCAGTCATTCTCTTTGCCGTTGTACAGGCAACATCTCCACGGAGATGGCTTAGAGTTTTTTAGTGTTTAACTGTAGTTTTTATTATTCAATCAAGAGTTTGTTGTTTTGAAATAGTGCTGGTATGTACTATTTACTCAGAAACAGAAAAGAGATGAAGATTTCTGTTTGTATGAGGAAAATGATTTTAGCAACCGTCACTAAAATCCATGGCTGTTCCACACAGGACTGTTGAGAGCAATTAACTTCAGTTGGGGGAACAGTGTGCAGTCTCTTGCTGCTTGAGGTATGACACATTCTAACAAGACGATGTAATGCTGGAAGCTGTCATTTTCCCTATGGGATCCGGTAAGCCATGTTTATTACGATTGTAAATAAGGGCTTCACATGGGCTTATTAAGACTGTAGACTTTTTCTGGGCTAAATCGATTCATTATTAACACATATTTAGCCTTGAGGAATCATTTTATTTGGGTATTTTGATATAATAATATCGGCAGGCACTGTTTTAGACACCTTATTCTTTAGGGGCTTTCCCAAAGCATAGGCAGAGCCTCATTTTCGCGCCGGTGTTGCGCACTTATTTTTGAGAGGCATGGCATGCAGTCGCATGTGAGAGGAGCTCTGATACTTAGAAAAGACTTTCTGAAGGCGTCATTTGGTATCGTATTCCCCTTTGGGCTTGGTTGGGTCTCAGCAAAGCAGATACCAGGGACTGTAAAGGGGTTAAGGGTTAAAGCTTCCAAATTTGGTGTGCAATACTTTTAAGGCTTTAAGACACTGTGGTGAAAATTTGGTGAATTTTGAACAATTCCTTCATGTTTTTTCGCAATTGCAGTAATAAAGTGTGTTCAGTTTAAAATTTAAAGTGACAGTAACGGTTTTATTTTAAAACGTTTTTTGTATTTTGTTATCAAGTTTATGCCTGTTTAACATGTCTGAACTACCAGATAGACTGTGTTCTGAATGTGGGGAAGCCAGAATTCCTATTCATTTAAATAAATGTGATTTATGTGACAATGACAATGATGCCCAAGATGATTCCTCAAGTGAGGGGAGTAAGCATGGTACTGCATCATTCCCTCCTTCGTCTACACGAGTCTTGCCCACTCAGGAGGCCCCTAGTACATCTAGCGCGCCAATACTCCTTACTATGCAACAATTAACGGCTGTAATGGACAATTCTGTCAAAAACATTTTAGCCAAAATGAACACTTATCAGCGTAAGCGCGACTGCTCTGTTTTAGATACTGAAGAGCATGACGACGCTAATAATAATGTTTCTGAAGGGCCCCTAACCCAGTCTGATGGGGCCAGGGAGGTTTTGTCTGAGGGAGAAATTACTGATTCAGGGAACATTTCTCAACAAGCTGAACCTGATGTGATTACATTTAAATTTAAGTTGGAACATCTCCGCATTCTGCTTAAGGAGGTATTATCCACTCTGGATGATTGTGACAAGTTGGTCATCCCAGAGAAACTATGTAAAATGGACAAGTTCCTAGAGGTGCCGGGGCTCCCAGAAGCTTTTCCTATACCCAAGCGGGTGGCGGACATTGTTAATAAAGAATGGGAAAGGCCCGGTATTCCTTTCGTCCCTCCCCCCATATTTAAAAAATTGTTTCCTATGGTCGACCCCAGAAAGGACTTATGGCAGACAGTCCCCAAGGTCGAGGGAGCGGTTTCCACTTTAAACAAACGCACCACTATACCCATAGAGGATAGTTGTGCTTTCAAAGATCCTATGGATAAAAAATTAGAAGGTTTGCTTAAAAAGATGTTTGTTCAGCAGGGTTACCTTCTACAACCAATTTCATGCGTTGTCCCTGTCGCTACAGCCGCATGTTTCTGGTTCGATGAGCTGATAAAGGCGGTCGATAGTGATTCTCCTCCTTATGAGGAGATTATGGACAGAATCAATGCTCTCAAATTGGCTAATTCTTTTACCCTAGACGCCACTTTGCAATTGGCTAGATTAGCGGCTAAGAATTCTGGGTTTGCTATTGTGGCGCGCAGAGCGCTTTGGTTAAAATCTTGGTCGGCTGATGCGTCTTCCAAGAACAAGCTACTTAACATTCCTTTCAAGGGGAAAACGCTGTTTGGCCCTGACTTGAAAGAGATTATCTCTGATATCACTGGGGGTAAGGGCCACGCCCTTCCTCAGGATCGGCCTTTCAAGGCAAAAAATAAACCTAATTTTCGTCCCTTTCGTAGAAACGGACCAGCCCAAAGTGCTACGTCCTCTAAGCAAGAGGGTAATACTTCTCAAGCCAAGCCAGCTTGGAGACCAATGCAAGGCTGGAACAAGGGAAAACAGGCCAAGAAACCTGCCACTGCTACCAAGACAGCATGAAATGTTGGCCCCCGATCCGGGACCGGATCTGGTGGGGGGCAGACTCTCTCTCTTCGCCCAGGCTTGGGCAAGAGATCTTCTGGATCCTTGGGCACTAGAAATAGTCTCCCAAGGTTATCTTCTGGAATTCAAGGGGCTTCCCCCAAGGGGGAGGTTCCACAGGTCTCAGTTGTCTTCAGACCACATAAAAAGACAGGCATTCTTACATTGTGTAGAAGACCTGTTAAAAATGGGAGTGATTCATCCTGTTCCATTAAGAGAACAAGGGATGGGGTTCTACTCCAACCTGTTCATAGTTCCCAAAAAAGAGGGAACGTTCAGACCAATCTTAGATCTCAAGATCTTAAACAAGTTTCTCAAGGTTCCATCGTTCAAGATGGAAACCATTCGAACTATTCTTCCTTCCATCCAGGAAGGTCAATTCATGACCACGGTGGATTTAAAGGATGCGTATCTACATATTCCTATCCACAAGGAACATCATCGGTTCCTAAGGTTCGCATTCCTGGACAAGCATTACCAGTTCGTGGCGCTTCCTTTCGGATTAGCCACTGCTCCAAGGATTTTCACAAAGGTACTAGGGTCCCTTCTAGCTGTGCTAAGACCAAGGGGCATTGCTGTAGTACCTTACTTGGACGACATTCTGATTCAAGCGTCGTCCCTTCCTCAAGCAAAGGCTCACACGGACATAGTCCTGGCCTTTCTCAGATCTCACGGATGGAAAGTGAACGTGGAAAAGAGTTCTCTATCTCCGTCAACAAGGGTTCCCTTCTTGGGAACAATAATAGACTCCTTAGAAATGAGGATATTTCTGACAGAGGCCAGAAAAACAAAGCTTCTAGACTCTTGTCGGATACTTCATTCCGTTCCTCTTCCTTCCATAGCTCAGTGCATGGAAGTGATCGGGTTGATGGTAGCGGCAATGGACATAGTTCCTTTTGCGCGCATTCATCTAAGACCATTACAACTGTGCATGCTCAGTCAGTGGAATGGGGATTACACAGACTTGTCTCCGAAGATACAAGTAAATCAGAGGACCAGAGACTCACTCCGTTGGTGGCTGTCCCTGGACAACCTGTCACAAGGGATGACATTCCGCAGACCAGAGTGGGTCATTGTCACGACCGACGCCAGTCTGATGGGCTGGGGCGCGGTCTGGGGATCCCTGAAAGCTCAGGGTCTTTGGTCTCGGGAAGAATCTCTTCTACCGATAAATATTCTGGAACTGAGAGCGATATTCAATGCTCTCAAGGCTTGGCCTCAGCTAGCGAGGGCCAAGTTCATACGGTTTCAATCAGACAACATGACAACTGTTGCGTACATCAACCATCAGGGGGGAACAAGGAGTTCCCTAGCGATGGAAGAAGTGACCAAAATCATTCTTTGGGCGGAGTCTCACTCCTGCCACCTGTCCGCTATCCACATCCCAGGAGTGGAAAATTGGGAAGCGGATTTTCTGAGTCGTCAGACATTGCATCCGGGGGAGTGGGAACTCCATCCGGAAATCTTTGCCCAAGTCACTCAATTGTGGGGCATTCCAGACATGGATCTGATGGCCTCTCGTCAGAACTTCAAAGTTCCTTGCTACGGGTCCAGATCCAGGGATCCCAAGGCGGCTCTAGTGGATGCACTAGTAGCACCTTGGACCTTCAAACTAGCTTATGTGTTCCCGCCGTTTCCTCTCATCCCCAGGCTGGTAGCCAGGATCAATCAGGAGAGGGCGTCGGTGATCTTGATAGCTCCTGCGTGGCCACGCAGGACTTGGTATGCAGATCTGGTGAATATGTCATCGGCTTCTTCTGCTAGAAGAGTTTCAGAATTATCTGCTCTGCAGTGTTCTCCTCCTTATCTGGTGTTCCATGCAGATAAGGTGGTTTTACGTACTAAACCTGGTTTTCTTCCAAAAGTTGTTTCTAACAAAAACATTAACCAGGAGATTATCGTACCTTCTCTGTGTCCGAAACCAGTTTCAAAGAAGGAACGTTTGTTGCACAATTTGGATGTTGTTCGCGCTCTAAAATTCTATTTAGATGCTACAAAGGATTTTAGACAAACATCTTCCTTGTTTGTTGTTTATTCCGGTAAAAGGAGAGGTCAAAAAGCAACTTCTACCTCTCTCTCTTTTTGGATTAAAAGCATCATCAGATTGGCTTACGAGACTGCCGGACGGCAGCCTCCCGAAAGAATCACAGCTCATTCCACTAGGGCTGTGGCTTCCACATGGGCCTTCAAGAACGAGGCTTCTGTTGATCAGATATGTAGGGCAGCGACTTGGTCTTCACTGCACACTTTTACCAAATTTTACAAGTTTGATACTTTTGCTTCTTCTGAGGCTATTTTTGGGAGAAAGGTTTTGCAAGCCGTGGTGCCTTCCATTTAGGTGACCTGATTTGCTCCCTCCCTTCATCCGTGTCCTAAAGCTTTGGTATTGGTTCCCACAAGTAAGGATGATGCCGTGGACCGGACACACCTATGTTGGAGAAAACAGAATTTATGTTTACCTGATAAATTGCTTTCTCCAACGGTGTGTCCGGTCCACGGCCCGCCCTGGTTTTTTTAATCAGGTCTGATAATTTATTTTCTTTAACTACAGTCACCACGGTACCATATGGTTTCTCCTATGCTAATATTCCTCCTTAACGTCGGTCGAATGACTGGGGTAGGCGGAGCCTAGGAGGGATCATGTGACCAGCTTTGCTGGGCTCTTTGCCATTTCCTGTTGGGGAAGAGAATATCCCCACAAGTAAGGATGACGCCGTGGACCGGACACACCGTTGGAGAAAGCAATTTATCAGGTAAACATAAATTCTGTTTTTCTATTTATTTTGATCACTTTTCTGGAAATTTAATTCCGGAAAGTGTATTTTATCTATTCCCTAAGCTGGAGTAGAGGATTCAATGGAATTTGAAACCTTGACTTTCCTGCCTACTGCACAATGACTGCTTGATATGTGCAGGAGTTCATTTACATCTGTCACTAATTGGCCACAGTAAAAGAGGTAAGATAAACAAAACTCGAGAGGTGTGTTTCTGGACTACAAAAGAATTTCTTCATTTCTGAAGCATATATACAAAATATATTAAATGTCACTTTAAAGGGAAAGTCTAGTCTAAAATAAACTTTCATGATTCAGATAGGGCATGTCATTTTAAACAATTTTACACTTTACTTTTATCAATTTTGCTTTGTTCGCTTGGTATTCTTAGTAGAAAGCCAAACCTAGGAGGTTCATATGCTAATTTCTAAGCCATTGAAGACCACCTCCTTATCTCAGGGCATTTTGACAGTTTTTCACCACTAGAGGGTGTTAGTTCATGTGTGTCATATAGATAAAACTTTGCTCACACACGTAGAAGCCAGCACTGAAGCCTAGAAGCCAGCACTGATTAGCTAAAATGAAAGTCTGTCAAAATAACTGAAATAAGGGGGCTGTCAAAAGAGACTTAGATGCAAGGTAATCACAGAGGTAAAAAGTGTATTAATATAACTGTTTTGGTTATGCAAAACTAGGGAATGGGTAATAAAGGAATTATCTATTTTTTAAACCATAAAAATTCTGGTGTAGACTGTCCCTTTAAGAGGACAGCTATCTCCTTGTAATTACAATAGTTTTTTGCAATCTTCCAAGTCAAACCCCACCCAACAGTTTCCTTATTTAGAGAAGGGAATCTAGACTTAAAGGGCCATTATACACTCATTTTTTCTTTGCATAAATGTTTTGTAGATGATCTATTTATAAAGCCCATAAAGTTTTTTTTTTTTTTTTAAATGTATAATTTTGCCTATTTTTAAAGAACATTGCTCTGATTTTCAGACTCCTAACCAAGCCCCAAAGTTTTATTTGAATACCATCAGCTACCTTCTCCAGCTTGCTCCTGTTTGTGTAAAGGGTCTTTTCATATGCAAAAGAAGGGGGAGGGGGGAGTGTCTTATTTCCCACTTGCAGTGGGCTTTCCAACTACCTTTTCAACAGAGCTAAACTGAAAGCTTCTAAGTACGTTTTTAAACCATTTTATACTGGATTTTTATATCAGTATCTGTGCATCTTATTATTTATAGTAGTGTCTATTACATGCAGTTATATGAAAATGAGTGTATACTGTCCCTTTAAAGGGGCATTAAACACTAAATAAATGCTTAATAGAATGATCCATTCAAAGAAACGATTAGTCTAAGAATAACATGTAGATGTATTTTTAAAGTGTTATTAGTTGTTTAAATAGTGACAAAATAAGTGTAAAGTTTTATTGTCTATAAAACAACGGGAGCTGCCATGTTGTAACTTAGGTTACCTTCTCTGCTGTGGCCAATTAGGGACAGTTATAAATAGATCACTGGAGTGTGCAGCCAATGGCCTCTAGTTATTAAGCTCCGTACTTACCTGCATTCGCCAGCCCCAATACGCCCGCCTAAGTTCGCCTAACCTCACTGCCGCGGACCTGAATACGCTCGCCAAATTTATCAATAAAGCTGTCAAACAGCCGCGCACCAAGTACGGAGCGATGAGCAGCGGACTGTGATATTTATTAGTCCTCGATCTCGCTGCTCTTGATACCCCTGTCACTAAGCACCCACACTATACTATACTGTTATACCCCCTATACCGCTGCTCCCGGAGCCCACCGCAACTAAATAAAGATGTTACCCCCTATACTGCCACCCCCGGAGCCCCCCGCAACTAAATAAAGATTTTACCCCCTATTCCGGAGCCCCCCCCCCCCGCAACTAAATAAAGATTTTACCCCCTATACCGCCCCCCGCAACTAAATAAAGATTTTACCCCCTATACCGCCGCCCCTGGAGCCCCCCGCAAGTAATTAAAGATTTTACCCCCTATACCGCCGCTCCCGGACCCTGCCGCAACTATAATATATATGTTAACCCCTAAACCGCTGCTCCCGGACCTCGCAGCAACTATAATAAATATATTAACCCCTAAACCGCTGCTCCCGGACCCCGCCGCCACCTACATAACACCTATTAACCCCTAATCTGCTGTCCCTATATTAAATTTATTAACCCCTATCCTGCCCCCCCATACCGCCGCCACCTATTAAATTTATTAACCCCTATCCTGCCCCCCCACACCGCCACCACTATATTAAACTTATTAACCCCTAAACCTAAGTCTAACCCTAACACCCCCCTAACTTAAATATTATTTAAATAAATCTAAATAAAAATTACTATTATTAACTAAATTATTCCTATTTAAAAATAAATACTTAACTATAAAATAAACCCTAAGATAGCTAACTAATAGTTACATTGTAACTATTTTAGGATTTAATTTTATTTTACAGGCAACTTTGTATTTATTTTAACCAGGTACAATAGTTATTAAATAGTTAATAACTATTTAATAACTATTGTACCTGGTTAATTTAATGATAGTGTAGTGTTAGGTTTAATTGTAACCTAAGTTACAATTAAACCTAACACTACACTATCATTAAATTAATTAAATAAATTAATTACAATTACTTAAAATTAAATTCAATTAAATAAACTAAACTATAGTACAAAAAAACAAACACTAAATTACAGAAAATAAAAAAAGAATTACAAGAAGTTTAAACTAATTACACCTAATCTAAGCCCCCTAATAAAATAATAAAGCCCCCCAAAATAAAAAAATGCCCTACCTTATTCTAAATTACAAAGTAATCAGCTCTTTTACCAGCCCTTAAAAGGGCTTTTTGCGGGGCATTGCCCCAAAGTAATCAGCTCTTTTACCTGTAAAAAAAAAAATACAACCTCGCCCCCCCAACATTAAAACCCACCACCCACATACCCCTACTCTAACCCACCCAAACCCCCCTTAAAAAAACCTAACACTAACCCCCTGAAGATCACCCTACCTTGATCCGTCTTCACCCAGCCGGGCCGAATTCTTCATCCAAGCGGGGCAAGAAGAGGTCCTCCATCCGGTAGAAGTCTTCATCCAAGCGGAATAAAGTGTTACTTTTGCTTTGAGCTCTGCCCGGACCTTCTTTTCTCTCTCTCTCTCTCTCTGCGGAATCTGTTGGCGCTCTACAACTAACAGATAATAATAATAAGAAACCTTAGATTATATCCAGCACAACTTGACATTTGTTCATTTACACTCCATACTATCTGGAGGGTCATAATTATGCATGTGTTTAATCCTGCCAATGTTGCGCTTTGAAGGGGGTTTTTGTATACTGTATTTTGAGGTATTAACCTGTGGAATTAATTAATATTATCTACTTTGGGGTACCCCGCTCTGCATATGTGTATGATCTTGACTGCATGTTAGCATAATTTGTGAATTGCATTTTGGATGCTATTTATAAAGCCATTTTTTATTTGCAATCTCTGAGGTGGCCTACTTATTTGTGACACACAGTATTTGGAATATTTAGCTAAAAATAGGTTGTGCTGGATATAATCTACTAAGGTTTCTTGTTTTCTTTAATTAATATTTCATTGGATTACCGTGCACTAAATGGATCCCTAATATATTAATAATGGAATCCATTTAATACCTACTAGCAACTATATTTATCCCTTGAGCCGGTACTTATCTGTAATATATACATATATATATATATATATATATATTTATTTATGATTTATCATTTTATTTTTCCATCTCAAAATGTTTAGTGTCCCTTTTAAAGGACCAATAAATACTGTACAGTAGATTTTCATAATCAACAAATGCATGATAAAAAGACAGTGCAATAGTACTTTCTGAACGCTAAATGAGTAGTAGATTTTTTTTCTGAGAAATTTGTTATGTATATTTCCACTCCTCCTGTATCATGTGACAGCCATCAGCCAATCACGAATGCACATACATATATTCTGTTAATTCTTGCACATAGTAGGAGCTGGTGACTCAAAAAGTGTAAATATAAAAAGACTCTGCAAATTTTGTTAATGGAAGTAAATTGAAAGTCGTTTAAAATTGCATGCTCTATCTGAATAATGAGTTTAATTTTGACTTGAGTGTCCCTTTAAGTCTGGAGATAGCAGGGAATGTCACTGTCATTGTGTTAACAAAATCTCAACTGCTTGGCTTCAGCAGCAATGATAAGCAAGGTTAGGCCAGAAGTCTGCCTTACTTCTATAGCTAAAAAAACACGAAGGTGACAGCAAATCCTTATTTATTCAAAGAATAATAGGAGACAAACAAACAGGCAACATTTTGGGATCCTATCCATGGCATGAGTAAGGGATAGGATCCCGAAACGTTTCCTGTTTGTCTCCTATTATTCTTTGAAAAAATAAGGATTTGCTGTCACCTTCATGCTTTTTTATGTCTTATTTTGGATCTTGGGCGGTGACCCATTGGTGATGTGCATCACCTGCTTGAGTGCTGGAACATTACCTTTAAATTGTGCTTCTATAACTTCCAGGACTTGAAATGCCACAATTATTAAAGGTTAAATTACAGGAAAAAGGGCAAAATAATCTAAAAGGTGTGTACTGTTTCTCTTAATCTGCATCTATAGTCTATCATATTTATTACATTGTTTAAAATGCTGAACTTAAAGGGACATAAAACTCAAAATGTACCTTCCCTTAAAAATGAATTAATTAAAATGAAACAAATGTTTTATTTTGCTAGCCTTTGATTTAAAATTTGTATCAGTCCCACGCTCCCTACAAAAGCTAAAAAGTAAATTCTATAACCTAAGTAAGCTGCAAAATGCTGCAAAACATCTGAATCAGCTACATGTGTTCTATTTGTTTGCAATAACACAAATATAACAACCTGTATATGGGTTTGTACAGTGCTGCAAGCTGCCACTGTGTAGTGTTTGAAGCTGGGTTAGGAAATTTGCAGCATACTAAAATACAGAATCTGAGCTCCAACCTCTCTAGGTAACGAGAAATAAGCAAAATCAAGAAAAGTAATAAAAGTATATCACAATGGTTGTTATTAATTTGAGGTTAGCTAAAAAAATAATGAGCTAGATTATAAGTGGCACACTAATCTTTGCGCGTGAGCGATATTAGAATATTGTGGGCACGTTCGCTTGCGATCATATTACAAGTTGACCGTAAACATTCTCTCACTAGCGCAATCAAATTTAAAAATAATTTAAATAAAATAAAAGTTGCATGCACCAAACACAACATAAATACATTAAAATAAACACTCACTATCTGATAAAATGAGACATCTAAATATTAGGCATATGGCCATGTAATATACTGCAATAGAGACCACTGCAAAATGATCAGTTTCTCTGGTTTTACGTGTACTATTAAATAAATTTGTTTTTGTTTTACTCTATAAACTACTGACATTTCTCCCAAATTTCAAATAAAAATATTGTGATTAAAGCATTTATTTGCAGAAAACGACAACTGATAAAAGCAACAAAAAGAAGAGATTCAGTGTTTTCAGACTATGAATAATGCAAAGAAAAGTACATATTTATTTTTGAACAACACAATACTAATGTTTTAAAGGGACAGTAAAGTCAAAATATAACTTTCATGATTCCAATAGAGCATGACATTTTTTTTAAACAACTTTCCAATTTACTTCTGTTATGAAATTAGCTTTGTTCACTTTGTATCTTTTATTGAAGAGTAAAACTAAGTAGGCTTATAAGAGCTCAGAAGTCTGCACGTGTTTTTAGCACTCTATGGCAGCAGTGTTTTGAAACCTTATTTGTAGCTTGATAATACAAAGTTGCAAAGCACTGCTGACATTGAGTACTAAAGACACGTGCACACTTCTGAGCTCTTATGAGCCTACCTAGTTTTACTCTTCAATAAAAGATACCAAGAGAACGAAGCAAATTTGATAACGGAAGTAAATTGGAAAGTTGTTTAAAATTGCATGCTCTATCTGTATTATGAATTTAATGTTGACTTTACTGTCCCTTTAACTTAACAAGAGTTAAGAAATTAATATTTGGTGGAATAACCCTAATTTTCATTCACAACTTTAATGAGTCTTGGCATGCTCTTTCACATTGTTGTGTGACTTTAAGCAAACATTCAAGCAGCTTGGCTTTGTTTGATGGCTTGTGACCATCCATCTTGATCACATTCCAGAGGTTTTCCGTGGGCTTCAGGTCAGGAGATTGAGCTGGCCATGAAAGGGTCTTGACCTGGTGGTCCTTCATCTACACCTTGATTGACCTGGCTGCATGACATGGTCATTGTGCTGGAAAAAAACAATCCTTGGAGTTTGGAAACATTGTCAGAGCGGAAGGAAGCAAGTTTTCTCCCAGGATAACCTTGTATGTGGCTTGATTCATGCGTCCTTCACAAAGATAAATCCACCCGATTCCAGCCTTGCGAAAGTACCCCCAGATCATCACAGTGAGTGCGAGACACTGTGATCTCTCCAGGCTTCTGTCTAACTATTAGAAGACATTAAACGCTAAGGAAGAAAATAGAGAGTATAGTTAATTGAACGTCCTTTACTCCATGTACACAAAGTATGACAGTCTACCACTAAGCATGTATCTGTACATTATAATTTTATGTGTCTAACCTCTTTTGTCCTGTGCCTTTATTGATCCCCCCCCCCCAGTGATTTATGCGTTGATATATTTATATTACAGAGGTAGATTCTAAATATTTTTAGAAACTTTTTTTTTTTTTAAGGTGTGGATTATTTTTGTATCTAAAGATAAGCAGCATTTGTCAGATGTACTCATCATATGAGGTCAGAAATGTGAATTAATGTGTTATATAAGTCTTTCATGGTTAGTGTAGACAAATCTGCCATAATTTATAAATATCACTCAGCAGATGGTGTTTAGAACAATTCATTCATAACATTTCATTCACAAAATGGATTACTGCCTCTTGAAATGCTTTGTAAGTCTTTAACCAAATCCTTGCACTTTTTTAACTTATTAAAACCAGAACATTTTCCGTTGTGACCTCAATAAACCTCTAAGGATTAGTGTCAACAAAAGTAGGTCAGCTGCAGGAAATGATTCTTTAAACCAACCTAGACTGATTATACTCCAAATATTTTTTATAGGGAATATGTTAGCTGCATGTACATGTTTCGTTATCTGATAGATATATATATATATATATATATATATATATATATATATATATATATATATATAGGTAGATATAGATAGGTAGATATAGATAGATATATATACAGACAGATAGATATAGATAGACAGACAGACAAATAGATAGATATAGATTGATAGATAGATATAGATTGATAGATAGATATAGATTGATAGATAGATATAGATTGATAGATAGATATAGATTGATAGATAGATATAGATTGATAGATAGATATAGATTGATAGATAGATATAGATAGAGATAGATAGATAGATATAGATAGATAGATATAGATAGATAGATATAGATAGATAGATATAGATTGATAGATATAGATTGATAGATATAGATTGATAGATATAGATTGATAGATATAGATTGATAGATAGATATAGATTGATAATGTGTTTATATATATATATATATATATAATTTATTGTTATGCACAATCGACTAGAAATATTTGAGTGAAAAGAACATATTTATTAAGTTGTCTGAATGAGATTGGTAGTTATATAAATACATTTGTCAGAAGGAATTGCTTTAAGATAAAAATGATTAAATTAGCAGCCTACACAGTAAAATATGATACTAAAAGGAATTTAATAGCATTACTTTTGATGAGTATCCTTCATTAATTTATGGAAATTGCCATTATGTAGCTGCAGAATTTTTTCCTATTTTTTATTTCTCTTGTTAAGTGTGTTCAGTCCACGGGTCATCCATTACTTATGGGATATATTCTCCTTCCCAACAGGAAGTTGCAAGAGGATCACCCAAGCAGAGCTGCTATATAGCTCCTCGCCTCACATTTCATATCCAGTCATTCTCTTGCAACCCTCAACAAAGAAGGTCGCGAGAGGAGTTGGAGTTTTTACTTAATTATTCTTCAATCAAAAGTTTGTTATTTTAAATGGCACCGGAGTGTGCTGTTTTTCTATCTCAGGCAGTATTTGGAAGAAGAATCTGCCTGCGTTTTCTATGATCTTAGCAGGCGTAACTTAGATCCACTGGCTGTTCTCGACATTCTGAGACGTGGGGTAACTTCAGAAAATGGGAATAGCATGCGGGGTCCCCCGCAAATGAGGTATGTGCAGTACAATATTTTCTGGGAATGGAATTGACTAAGAAAACACTGCTGTTACCCATCTGATGTAAGTACAGCCTTAAATGCAGTAGTAGCGACTGGTATCAGGCTGATAAATGTATGCGCAGTCGAGTTATTTTCTAGGGACTAGAATTTGACTGAGAAAATACTGTTAATACTGAAATAATGCTTAAGCCTTATCTGCAGTGGAAGCGACTGGTAGCAGGCTTAGTGATAACTTTGCATGACATTGAAAAAGTTTTGTTTTTAAAACGTTTACTGGCATGTTATTCGTTTTGTGAGGTACTTTGGTGATAAATCCTTTTGGGCATGATTTTTTTCCACATGGCTAACGTATTTTTCTGCATAGAAACCGTTATATCAGGTCTCCCACTGTTGTAATATGAGTGGGAGGGGCCTTTTTTAGCGCCTTGTTGCGCAGTTAAAATTCTAGCACAGTCTTCCTGCTTCTTCCTCCTTGATCCAGGACGTCTCCAGAGAGCTCAGGGGTCTTCAAAATTCGTTTTTTGAGGGAGGTAATCAGTCACAGCAGACCTGTGACAGTGTGCTTGACTGTGATAAAAGCGTTAAATCTTAATTTGATATCCGTTTTTGGGTATTGAGGGGTTAATCATCCTTTTGCTAATGGGTGCAATCCTCTGCTAATTAATACATTTACCGTTAAGAATTGTTGACTATAACTGAATTAGTTCTTTGTTATTCAACTGTGTTTTTAAAAGCGCTGCAGCGTTTTTTATATTGCTTGTAAACTTATTGAAAGTAATTTCCAAGCTTGCTAGCTTCATTGTTAGTCTGTTTAAACATGTCTGATACAGAGGAATCTGCTTGTTCATTATGTTCAAAAGCCGATGTGGAGCCCAATAGAAATATGTGTACCAATTGTATTGATATTACTTTGAATAAAAGTCAATCTGTACCGATAAAGAAATTATCACCAGACAACGAGGGGGAAGTTATGCCGTCTAACTCTCCTCACATGTCAGTACCTTCATCTCCCGCTCGGGAGGTGCGTGAGATTGAGGCGCCAAGTACATCAAGGCACTTACAAATCACCTTACATGATATGGCTAATGTTATGAAAGAAGTATTATACAATATGCCCGAGTTAAGAGGCAAGCGCGATAGCTCTGGGTTAAGGACAGAGCGCGCCGATGACACGAGAGCCATGTCTGATACTGCGTCACAATTTGCAGAACATGAGGATGGAGAGCTTCATTCTGTGGGTGACGGTTCTGATTCGGGGAGACCGGATTCAGAAATTTCAAATTTTAAATTTAAGCTTGAGAACCTCCGTGTGTTGCTAGGGGAGGTGTTAGCGGCTCTGAATGATTGTGACACTGTGGCAATCCCAGAGAAATTATGTAGGCTGGATAAATACTATGCGGTACCGATGTGTACTGACTTTTTTCCTATACCAAAAAGGCTTACAGAAATTATTAGCAAGGAGTGGGATAGACCTGGTGTGCCCTTTTCCCCTCCTCCGATATTTAGAAAAATTTTCCCTATAAACGCCGCCACACTAGACTTATGGCAGACGGTCCCTAAGGTGGAGGGAGCAGTTTCTACTTTAGCCAAGCGTACCACTATCCCGGTGGAGGATAGTTGTGCTTTCTCAGATCCAATGGATAAAAAATTAGAGGGTTACCTTAAGAAAATGTTTGTTCAACAAGGTTTTATATTACAGCCTCTTGCATGCAGTGCACCTGTCACTGCTGCAGCGGCATTCTGGTTTGAGTCTCTGGAAGAGGCGATTCGCACAGCACCATTGGATGAGACTTTGAGCAAGCTTAGAACGCTTAAGCTAGCTAATGCGTTTGTTTCGGATGCAGTAGTACATTTAACCAAACTTACGGCTAAGAATTCCGGATTCGCCATACAGGCGCGCAGAGCGCTATGGCTTAAATCCTGGTCAGCAGATGTAACTTCTAAATCTAAACTACTGAATATCCCTTTCAAAGGGCAGACATTATTCGGGCCCGGCTTGAAGGAAATTATTGCTGACATTACTGGAGGTAAGGGCCACACCCTTCCTCAGCACAGGGCCAAATCAAAGGCCAAACAGTCTAATTTTCGTGCCTTTCGTAATTTCAAGGCAGGAGCAGCATCAACTTCCTCCGCTCCAAAACAGGAAGGAACTATTGCTCGTTACAGACAAGGTTGGAAAGGCAACCAGTCATGGAACAAGGGCAAGCAGGCCAGAAAGCCTACTTCCGCCCCTAAGACAGGGCCCCCTTTCCGGAGACGGATCTAGTGGGGGGCAGACTTTCTCTCTTCGCCCAGGCCTGGGCAAGAGATGTACAGGATCCCTGGACGTTGGAGATTATATCTCAGGGATACCTTCTGGATTTCAAAACTTCTCCTCCACAAGGAAGGTTTCATCTGTCAAGGTTATCAACAAACCTAGTAAGGAAAGAGGCATTTCTACAATGTGTACAAGACCTCTTAGTGATGGGAGTGATCCACCCAGTTCCGCGAACGGAACAAGGGCAAGGGTTTTACTCAAATCTGTGGTTCCCAAAAAAGAGGGAACCTTCAGACCAATCTTAGACTTAAAAATCTTAAACAAATTCCTAAGGGTTCCATCGTTCAAGATGGAAACCATTCGGACCATCCTACCCATGATCCAAGAGGGTCAATATATGACCACAGTGGACTTAAAGGATGCCTACCTTCACATACCGATTCACAAGGATCATTATCGGTACCTAAGGTTTGCCTTTCTAGACAGGCATTACCAGTTTGTAGCTCTTCCCTTCGGGTTAGCTACGGCTCAGAGAATTTTTACAAAGATTCTGGGTTCACGTCTGGCGGTACTAAGACCGCGAGGCATAGCGGTGGCTCCGTACCTAGACGACATTCTGATTCAAGCGTCAAGTTTTCAAAATGCAAAGTCTCATACAGAGATAGTTCTAGCATTTCTGAGGTCGCATGGGTGGAAAGTGAACATGGAAAAGAGTTCTCTGTTTCCACTCACAAGGGTCCCTTTCCTAGGGACTCTTATAGATTCGGTAGAGATGAAGATTTACCTGACGGAGTCCAGGTTATCAAAACTTCTAAATGCTTGCCGTGTCCTTCATTCCATTCAAAGCCCATCAGTAGCTCAGTGCATGGAAGTAATCGGCTTAATGGTCGCGGCAATGGACATAGTGCCATTTGCGCGCCTGCATCTCAGACCGCTGCAATTATGCATGCTAAGTCAGTGGAATGGGGATTACTCAGATCTGTCCCCTTTACTGTATCTGGACCAGGAGACCAGGGATTCTCTTCTCTGGTGGTTGTCTCGGGTTCATCTGTCCAAAGGAATGACCTTTCGCAGACCAGATTGGACGATTGTAACAACAGATGCCAGCCTACTAGGCTGGGGCGCAGTCTGGAACTCCCTAAAGGCTCAGGGATCGTGGACTCAGGAGGAGAAACTCCTTCCAATAAACATTCTGGAATTAAGAGCAATATTCAATGCTCTCCTAGCTTGGCTTCAGTTAGCAACACTGAGGTTCATCAGGTTTCAGTCGGACAACATCACGACTGTAGCTTACATCAATCATCAAGGAGGAACCAGGAGTTCCCTAGCGATGTTAGAAGTCTCAAAGATAATTCGCTGGGCAGAGTCTCACTCTTGCCACCTGTCAGCGATCTACATCCCAGGCGTGGAGAACTGGGAGGCGGACTTTCTAAGTTGCCAGACTTTTCATCCAGGGGAGTGGGAACTTCATCCGGAGATATTTGCTCAACTGATTCTTCGTTGGGGCAAACCGGAACTGGATCTCATGGCATCTCGCCAGAACGCCAAGCTTCCGTGCTACGGATCCAGGTCCAGGGACCCGGGAGCGGTGCTGATAGATGCACTAGCAGCCCCTTGGGTTTTCAACATGGCTTATATGTTTCCACCTTTTCCGCTACTGCCTCGACTGATTGCCAAGATCAAACAGGAGAGAGCATCAGTGATTCTGATAGCGCCTGCGTGGCCACGCAGGACCTGGTATGCAGACCTAGTGGACATGTCGTCCTGTCCACCATGGTATCTACCTCTGAGGCAGGACCTTCTAATTCAGGGTCCTTTCAACCATCCAAACCTAATTTCTCTGAGGCTGACTGCATGGAGATTGAAAGCTTGATTCTATCGAAGCGTGGTTTCTCGGAGTTGGTTATTGATACATTAATACAGGCTCGGAAACCTGTGACCAGAAAAATTTACCATAAGATATGGCGTAAATATTTATATTGGTGTGAATCCAAGAGTTACTCATGGAGTAAGGTTAGGATTCCTAGGATATTGGCTTTTCTACAAGAGGGTTTAGAAAAGGGTTTATCCGCTAGTTCGCTAAAGGGACAGATTTCTGCTCTGTCTATTCTTTTACACAAACGTCTGGCAGAGAATCCAGACGTCCAGGCTTTTTGTCAGGCTTTGGCTAGGATTAGGCCTGTGTTTAAAGCTGTTGCTCCTCCGTGGAGCTTAAACTTGGTTCTTAAAGTTCTTCAGGGTGTTCCGTTTGAACCCCTTCATTCCATTGATATTAAGCTTTTATCTTGGAAAGTTTTGTTTTTGATGGCTATTTCCTCGGCTCGAAGAGTCTCTGAGTTATCTGCCTTACATTGTGATTCTCCTTATCTGATCTTTCATTCAGACAAGGTAGTCCTGCGTACTAAACCTGGGTTTTTACCTAAGGTTGTTTCTAACAGGAATATCAAGAGATTGTTGTTCCATCATTATGTCCTAATCCTTCTTCAAAGAAGGAACGTCTTTTGCATAATCTAGACGTGGTCCGTGCCCTGAAGTTCTACTTACAGGCAACTAAAGATTTTCGGCAAACTTCTTCTCTGTTTGTCGTTTACTCTGGACAGAGGAGAGGTCAAAAGGCTTCGGCTACCGCTCTCTCTTTTTGGCTTCGTAGCATAATACGTTTAGCCTATGAGACTGCTGGACAGCAGCCTCCTGAAAGAATTACAGCTCATTCCACTAGAGCTGTGGCTTCCATCTGGGCCTTTAAGAATGAGGCCTCTGTTGAACTGATTTGCAAGGCTGCAACTTGGTCTTCACTTCATACTTTTTCCAAATTTTACAAATTTGACACTTTTGCTTCTTCGGAGGCTGTTTTTGGGAGAAAGGTTCTACAGGCAGTGGTTCCTTCTGTTTAATGTTCCTGCCTTGTCCCTCCCATCATCCGTGTACTTTAGCTTTGGTATTGGTATCCCATAAGTAATGGATGACCCGTGGACTGAACACACTTAACAAGAGAAAACATAATTTATGCTTACCTGATAAATTTATTTCTCTTGTAGTGTGTTCAATCCACGGCTCGCCCTGTCTTTTTGCGGCAGGTTCTAAATTTTAAATTATAACTCCAGTCACCACTGCACCCTATAGTTTCTCCTTTCTCGTCTTGTTTCGGTCGAATGACTGGATATGACATGTGAGGGGAGGAGCTATATAGCAGCTCTGCTGTGGGTGATCCTCTTGCAACTTCCTGTTGGGAAGGAGAATATATCCCATAAGTAATGGATGACCCGTGGACTGAACACACTACAAGAGAAATAAATTTATCAGGTAAGCATAAATTATGCTTTTATGAACTGTTAAAAAGAGCAGGTGTTCTGTAATATTTGCCTACCTTGTTACGTTTTCCTACCTACGTAACGCGTACAGCCAAGCCTACGTCTAGATAGAGCACTTTCATATCCCCCATGTTTGTTTGAAACAGAGGCTGATGTTAAAATAGTAATCGGATGGTTATATTTGGCTGTTTTGAGTGAAGATGTCGCTGAAACATATAACATTAAAAGATAAACACAAAATATTATGTATGTTATTAGCTTGTGATGATAGCATTAATTGTATTAATTTATTTTTCAGGCTAGAGATGTTTCAATTATTTGTTCTTACATAGCCTGAAAAATACATTTATAAAATGAACGCTATCATTACAAGCTAATACCATACATAATATTTTGTGTTTATGTTTTTAATTTTTTATGTTTTAGCGAGATCTGAACTCAAAACAGCCAAATATAACCATCTGATCACTATTTTAACATCTGCCCTCCGTTTGAAACAAAATGGCGTATATGAAACCGCTCTATTTCCTCTGCATCTGCCGGATTTACATGTAGGTGTGGCCTTACTTGTTACTGTAGGTAGGAAAACGTAACCCAGTCAGAAAATTATACAGAACACAGAGACACTTATTTTCTACAGTATTGATACATACAGTATGTATATTATTATTTCTCTTTAAGCTTTTTGACTATTATGCTTCCTGCTTTGCAAGAAGCTTATCCTAATGCCATTTGTTGGAGATTGTTCACTAAAGCTAATGTGTATCAATTACGAATGTGTGAAAATAAAAGCTGTGCAAAAGCATGTCTAACAAGCCCTTATTATATTCTTGTTTGTTTATTTTTTTAAACAGATCATCAAAAGCTGGAACGAGAAGCAAGAATCTGCCGTCTTCTGAAGCATCCCAATATTGGTAAGCTAATTGGCCATTTTAAAATATATATTCAATTAAAAATGTTCTAATATAACAGTTGCTTTCTAAAATTCCAGTACTTAAAGGGACACATTCACCACTAATTCTGTACAGTTTTAAAGTGAAAACAAATTCATGTATTTCATTTTTAACCAAACTATATTTCTTGTGTGAAAATGAAGTTTCTCTAGTGTCTTAAAAATTAAATTCCTCTTCTTGAGCAATGAAAACACATTTGAATTTTTCTGTTACTATAATTTGAAGGAATGCTGAATTTTATTTTGATTCACACACTTTACAACTGACTAATTTAAGTATAAACTGGACGGCTGATTCAGAATGTGAATAAGATAAGATGGGTTACAAAACATTTTTTGTTTGGGTAGTCAGGCAGCAATGGGGAAATTAGACAGGGGTCATATTAAATTATACTTACCGTAAATATGATGTGGATATTTTGTTTAACTTGTATATATTATGCAAATTTTAAAAAATTGGTACGTATTGACAACTGTGGATCTACTCTTTTGATTATAAATTACTGATCGGTGTGAATCCTATTTTAAAAATGTTAAAACAATTATTTTCAACTAGGGTGTCTGGACGCATCAGAATAACAAAACCCTCAGAGAACCGTATTACACAGAACTAATGAGCTGGGGGCTTAAAATCCCTGGCTGATAGTATTCTTCTTTGCCTGAGCATCTTGTTAAGTTTTTATACATTCTATTGTATTATCCGAGTCATTAGTCTGACACGTACATATAGAATTGTCACATTAATTTTTACTCTTATGTGTAAGGATACAGTATACTAAACTATTTGCATCAAACATATGTAGATGATCATACTGTCTTAATTTGAAAGAGGAGTCTATTGTCTTTCAAATAAGAATTCTCAAAGGTCTATAGATTAGGCTAGATTACTAATGGGTTATACTGTATCAGGTGTTGGAATTGGTAGTAATCTTTTTAGGATTCTTCATGGTGCCTCCTTTCCATACATACTGTATAACTTAAATCTTCTCAGCTTTACTTTTTTCTAACTATTTTCAGTGTGGTAATTGAAAACATTATTCTGAGATCAAACAAGATAGAAGCTGACCTCTCTCAGTAAAACATACTTGCTACTGTGTTTTTTTTTTGGTAGTCTATTCATACTGCTTCATGCAAGGGCCCTTCCTGTGGTGATGTGGATGGTCCTTCCTTCATTTTTATGCATATCAGGTTGTATGTTGTTTATTTTTGGACTTAGGGTTCTTGAAGCATTGATATTTTTACATTTAACTCTTAGGTTTAATATGATACTTTAAATTGAGCAATTTTTCTATTGATTCATATCACTGCATAATAGATTTGGTCGTCAAATTGATTTTGCAGTTTTTCTCAAATTCTCTGGTTCCCTGTCAATAGTAGAGCTTTTTATAATGTTTTCCAATAACTTTTTGGAACAGTTCTAGGGTTCTACTGAAGAAGGGAAATGTTTAATCTAATTTTAAACTTTAAATATTTGTACAAGTTTGTGAAGCTTTCTGTTCTCTAAATGGAGGCTTTACAATCTATTAAACTCACAGAATATGAGATAATAGAAGCTCCATTGAGATGTTCAGGGATGTTGCTTGGGGTTATGCACCTATTAATCTTTTCCATAGTTCTTCCACTGACTTGCATCTGCAACACTTAAAGGGACACTGAACCCAATTTTTTTCTTTTGTGATTCAGATAGAGCATGACATTTTAAGCAACTTTCTAATTTACGCCTATTATTAAATATTCTTCATTCTCTTGGTATCTTTATTTGAAATGCAAGAATGTAAGTTTATATGCCAGCTCATTTTTGATGAACAACCTGGGTTGTTCTTGCTGATTGGTGGATAAATTCATCCACCAAAAAAAAAAGTGCTGTCCAGAGTACTGAACCAAAAAAAGCTTAGATGCCTTCTTTTTCAAATAAAGATAGCAAGAGAATGAAGAAATGTTGATAATAGGAGTAAATTAGAAAGTTGCTTAAAATTGCATGCTCTATCTGAATCACGAAAGAACAAATTTGGGTCCAGTGTCCCTTTAAGTACACACAAACTTTGATGCATTTTGTGAGGAAGTAAGTTTCAGCAAGCGGCTAGGTGAGGCTCCAGCCACACAGGATGAGAGACTGGAAAAAACTGAGGAAGGCGGCTTGCAGAAAAGAGGAGGAAAATACTGGAACAAAATTAGACCAACACATAAAAGGTTTCTCCGTATGCTAGTATTTTTTTTGGATGACAATTTTGGTCTACAACTGCTCCTAACATGAGTTTATATTACAGTTGTTGGTTGATGGAAAATGGGAATTACAAACCCTATTTAGTATGGGGTCTACTGATACCAAAGACCTAATGTGATACAGTAACTCCTGTTTGTACTCTGACAGTACGAGGACTGCGGTTTACATCTGCATTTTGCATGCTCAGTTTGGTGTGATTCAGTTTTTAGCCGTTACAGATTTTTGCATTTAATGTCTTTTAAAGAGACATAAAACCCCAAAATCTACTTTCATGAATCAGAATATGCCATTTAAAAAAACTTTCCAAGGTTCTTCTATTATCTAATTTGATTTCTCTTTTGGTATCCTTTGTTGAAAAGTATATCTAGGTAGGCTTAGGAGCAACAATTCATTACTTGGAGCTATCTGCTGACTGGTAGTCACGCTTAAAGGGACAGTATACACCTTAGTCATCCTAAAGTCTTACCTTAGATTATTCTGCAAATAGCCTCCTGTACCCCTTTCTATATCATGCAGCAGGAATGGTAAAAGTTATTTTAAAATGAATATTGTTTCTGGCCACTTTGAAATGGCTGCCAAGCTCCACCCACCGATTACATCACAATCTGGGCTGCATATGGCATCCAATCACAAAAGGCTCACTAGTTTGATTCAACAGACTGTCAATGCTATTCAGCAGAGTGCATAGATACAGCCCAGATTGTGATTTCAGCAGTTGGCAGAGCTTGGCAGCCATTTCATGGGGGGAGGAGTGTCTGCTCTTATTGATTTTTCAGCCCCTTTTACTGGGTGTCCTAGTCAACCTCATCAACAGTGCTAAACAGGGAGCTTCTAAGTAAGTTTTTCAAAGGTTTTACACTGGATTTCTAGATCAGTATCTCTGCATATAATTCTTTAGAGAAGTTTCTATTGCATGCATATATAAAAATTGGTGTACACTATCCGTTTAACACTCTTAAAGAATATTGAACTGTTGTCTCACTATTTCACAAACCTTTAATTCATTTTCATGTAAAACGCTCACCCTTCATGCACATCCTTCATGCACTCTTCCACTGTCAAGGGATTGAATTTGGGAGAGTTCAGTTCAGCTTTTTTTCCTGGATAGAAACAAGGATTTAATTTACAAATAGTAAGTGTAGCGCCCAATGGCTAACCCCTGTGCTCCTTTACAAGTGATCTTCCCCAAAATCACTAATGGGTTAAAAGACTAAAAGAGGATATTGGTAGTGCAGGAGCGCTAGAAAAGCTCTAAGGGATATATGGAATAATGAAATGTACCAGTTTTAAATCACAAATATATGTGCAGTTTTATTGTATAAAAGATATATATATGTGTACACACCCTTTCATTTAGGGACGTCTCCCTTTACAGTATAGTATCATTTTCATAACATATTAAAAAATAAAAACATAATAATAAAAATTCAATCTTATGTAACAATTAGTTATGTATCTCTAAAAATATTTTCTCAGAATAAAAACGATTGATAATATTACAACAATATATATATGACTCTGCTATTGCTGATAATTCCACCTTAAACCAGATTTTTAGAAACTTGTGTCGGAAAAAACTATCCGTGCTTAAATTTGGAGAGTTTCAATGTATCTTTAAATTGGCGATTTAGATAAAATTAAAAGTACATAGTTTCCTCTAGGAATCAAATGCCCTTATTTTGTATGAATAAAAGTCAGTAAGAGGTTCAATTAGGCTTACCGGATCTTCTGACACTTTACAGTGCCTGATTGCAGGATCTTTTTCTTACCGGTTTACTTTTAGCTGTTTTATTTCTTCTTTCGATGTCTCTCTTACCCCTTTTTTAATTTATGCTGTTCCGCAGTTGTCTTTAGTATGAAGATGAGGGTCTGTTCTGGTGGTAGATCGCTGAAGGTAAACTCCTGAATGTCAGCGGTTGGAATCTCTCTGTTGGGTAGCGTCTCTATTTGGAAATCCCAGTGCTGTGATGCACGCTGTCAGCGTGTATGCCAGAAATTATGGCTGTTGAAGGAAGCAAGCAAACAAACGGCCGTTCGTTACCAATTAGTCCCCTGTACTCGTTTTTCATCCGAGATCATGCAGGGTGCTTTTAGGTCTCCAAATTTAAGCATGGATAGTTTTTTCCGACACAAGTTTCTAAAATCTGGTTTAAGGTGGAATTATCAGCAATAGCAGAGTCATATATATATTGTTGTAATATTATCAATCGTTTTTATTCTGAGAAAATATTTTTAGAGATACATAACTAATTGTTACATAAGATTGATACAATTTTTATTATTATGTTTTTATTTTGAATATGTTATGAAAATTATACTATACTGTAAAGGGAGACGTCCCTAAATGAAAGGGTGTGTACACATATATATATCTTTTATACAATAAAACTGCACATATATTTGTGATTTAAAACTGGTACATTTCATTATTCCATATAACCCTTAGAGCTTTTCTAGCGCTCCTGCACTGCCAATATCCTATTTTAGAAACAAGGATTTAGCCTGTTGCCCAATGGTAGTTCTAGGAAATATGCAATCAACGCGCTCTGGTCCTGGATTAAAGCAAGGATCCAGCTGAAAACCTGGCCAGAGGTTGCTGAAGGTAAAAAGCAATCAACAAGGCTTAGATCATGTTGAAAAGAAGTAAGGATCAATAAGGTGAACATTTTATTAGATTTCAGCATCTATCCAGTGTAGTAGTCATGTGGGCCACAGCATGATTAGTGTGGGAAAATAGTCTAGGCACACCCAGTGAATATATGTCGTTCCAACCTGTGACATATTTTATGTATTATATTGGCTCTAATACATAAAACCCCTCATTTTTCACTTCTTTATTAGAGTTTGAACACTGCTGATTTGCATTCTCAATTCCTTGGGTATCTTTTTATATCCCTAACCTGTTTTAAACTACCTTTTCCCACAAATCCTTTGACAATTATTTTGCTTTCCCCATGACTCAGAATCCAGAATCGTTAGTGCAGCACTGGATTAAAGATTCAAGGGTCTATCAGGATTCCAGAAACTCATTGACTTTTTATACACACACCTAATTACAAGAAAACAGATCACAGGTGACGATGGTTACCTTTAATAGCCATTCAAACCCCTTTGTGTCAACTCGTGTGCATGTTATCAGACCAAAATCACCAGGGTATGTAAATTTTTGATCAGGGTCATTTGGGTAGTTTCTGTGTATATATATGTGTGTGTATATATGTGTGTGTATATATATATATATATATATATATATATATATATATATTCTATAAGGTACGAAAAGTCCACGGATTCATCCTTTACTTGTGGGATATTATACTCCTGCTAACACGAAGTGGCAAAGAGCACCACAGCAGAGCTGTCTATATAGCTCCTCCCTTAGCTCCACCCCCCAGTCATTCTCTTTGCCTACTCTAAGTACTAGAAAGGGTAAAGTGAAAGAGGTGATAAAATATTAGTTTTTATTTTCTTCAAGCATACTCATGGAGTAAGATCAGGATTCCTAGGATTTTGTCCTCTCTCCAAGAAGGATTGGAGAAGGGGCTATCAGCTAGTTCCTTAAAGGGACAGATATCTGTTTATCAATTCTACTGCACAAGCGTCTGGTAAATGTTACAGACGTTCAGTCGTTCTGTCAGGCTTTAGTTAGAATCAAGCCTGTGTTTAAACCTGTTGCTCCGCCATGGAGTCTGAATTTAGTTCTTAAAGTTCTTCAAGGGGTTCTGTTTGAACCTATGCATTCCATAGATATTAAGCTTCTATCTTGGAAAGTTCTGTTTTTAGTTGCTATCTTTTCGTCTCGAAGAGTTTCTGAACTATCTGCATTGCAATGCGACTCGCCTTATCTTGTTTTCCATGCTGATAAGGTGGTTTTGCGTACCAAACCTGGATTCCTTCCTAAGGTTGTTACTAATAGGAATATGAATCAGGAAATTGTTGTTCCTTCTCTGTGCCCTAATCCTTCCTCTAAGAAGGCGCGTCTGTTGCACAACTTGGACGTGGTTCGTGCTTTGAAGTTTTACTTGCAAGCAACCAAAGATTTCCGTCAAACATCTTCTTTGTTTGTTGTCTATTATGGAAAACGTAGAGGTCAAAAAGCTACGGCTACCTCTCTTTCTTTTTGGCTGAAAAGCATCATCCGTTTGGCATACGAGACTGCTGGACAGCAGCCTCCTGAAAGGATTACAGCTCACTCTACTAGAGCGGTGGCTTCCGCATCGGCTTTTAAAAATGATGCTTCTGTTGAACAGATTTGTAAAGCTGCGACTTGGTCTTCGTTTCATACCTTTTCCAAATTTTCCAATTTGATACTTTTGCTTCTTCGGAGGCTATTTTTGGGAGAAAAGTTCTTCAAGCAGTGGTGCCATCTGTCTTGTCCCTCCCGTTCATCCGTGTCCTGTAGCTTTGGTATTGTATCCCACAAGTAAAGGATGAATCAGTGGACTCGTCGTACCTTTATAGAAGAAAAGTAAATTTATGATTACCTGATAAATTAATTTCTTCTATGGTACGACGAGTCCACGGCCCGCCCTGTCATTTTAAGACAGATATTTTTTGATTTTAAACTTCAGTCACCTCTGCACCTTTTTAGTTTCTCCTTTTTCTTCCTGTACCTTCGGTCGAATGACTGGGGGGTGGAGCTAAAGGAGGAGCTATATAGATAGCTCTGCTGTGGTGCTCTTTGCCACTTCCTGTTAGCAGGAGCATAATAACCCACATGTAAAGGATGAATCCGTGCACTCGTCGTACCATAGAAGAAATTAATTTCTTTCTCTTGTTAAGTGTATCCAGTCCACGGATCATCCATTACTTATGGGATATTCTCCTTCCCAACAGGAAGTTGCAAGAGGATCACCCACAGCAGAGCTGCTATATAGCTCCTCCCCTCACTGCCATATCTAGTCATTCTCTTGCAACTCTCAACAAAGATGGAGGTAGTAAGAGGAGAGTGGTGTATTATAGTTAGTTTTTTAACTTCAATCAAAAGTTTGTTATTTTTAAATGGTACCGGAGTGTACTATTTTATCTCAGGCAGCATTAGAAGAAGAATCTGCCTGCGATTTCTATGATCTTAGCAGAAGTAACTAAGATCCACTGCCGTTCTCACATATTCTGAGGAGTGAGGTAACTTCAGAGGGGGAATGGCGTGCAGGTTATCCTGCAATAAGGTATGTGCAGTTAATATATTTCTAGGGATGGAATTTGCTAGAAAAATGCGGCTGATACCGGATTAATGTAAGTTAAGCCTAAATACAGTGATTTAATAGCGACTGGTATCAGGCTTATTACCAGAGATACATACTCTTATAAAAGTGCAATATAAAACGTTTGCTGGCATGTTTAATAGTTTTTATATATGCTTGGTGATAAAACTTATTGGGGCCTAGTTTTTTTCCACATGGCTGGCTTGATTTTTGCCTAGAAACAGTTTCCTGAGGCTTTCCACTGTTGTAATATGAGTGGGAGGGGCCTATTTTAGCGTTTTTCTACACTGCTAAAATTACAGACAGAGACACTCAGCTTCCCTCTGCATGATACAGGACATCTCTGAAGGGCTCAAAAGGCTTCAAAAGTCGTGTTTGAGGAGGGTAACAACCACAGTAGACCAGTGGCAGTTGTTGTGACTAGTTTTAAAAACGTTTTTTTCATTTATTATTCCGTTTTTGGTATTAAGGGGTTAATCATCCATTTGCAAGTGGGTGCAATGCTCTGCTAACTTGTTACATACACTGTAAAAATTTCGTTAGTGTAACTGCCTTTTTTCACTGTTATTTCAAATTTTGACAAAATTTGTTTTTCTTAAAGGCACAGTAACGTTTTTTATATTGCTTGTTTAACTTGATGCAAAGTGTTTTCCAAGCTTGCTAGTCTCATTGCTAGTCTGTACAAACATGTCTGACATAGAGGAAACTACTTGTTCATTATGTTTAAAAGCCATGGTGGAGCCCCATAGGAGAATGTGTACTAAATGTATTGATTTCACCTTAAACAGTAAAGATCAGTCTTTATCTATAAAAGAATTGTCACCAGAGGGTTCTGTCGAGGGGGAAGTTATGCCGACTAACTCTCCCCACGTGTCTGACCCTTTGCCTCCCGCTCAAGGGACGCACGCTAATATGGCGCCAAGTACATCAGGGACGCCCATAGCGATTACTTTGCAGGACATGGCTGCAATCATGAATAATACCCTGTCAGCGGTATTAGCCAGATTGCCTGAATTAAGAGGCAAGCGCGATAGCTCTGGGGTTAGACGAGATACAGAGCACTTAGATGCTGTAAGAGCCATGTCTGATACTGCGTCACAATATGCAGAACCTGAGGACGGAGAGCTTCAGTCTGTGGGTGACATCTCTGACTCTGGGAAACCTGATTCAGAGATTTCTAATTTTAAATTTAAGCTTGAGAACCTCCGTGTATTGCTTGGGGAGGTGTTAGCTGCTCTGAATGACTGTGACACAATTGCAGTGCCAGAGAAATTGTGTAGACTGGATAAATACTATGCAGTGCCGGTGTGTACTGATGTTTTTCCAATACCTAAAAGGTTTACAGAAATTATTAGTAAGGAGTGGGATAGACCCGGTGTGCCGTTTTCCCCCCCTCCTATATTTAGAAAAATGTTTCCCATAGACGCCACTACACGGGACTTATGGTAGACGGTCCCTAAGGTGTAGGGAGCAGTTTCTATTTTAGCAAAGCGTACCACTATCCCAGTTGAGGACAGTTGTGCTTTTTCAGATCCAATGGATAAAAAATTAGAGGGTTACCTTAAGAAAATGTTTATTCAACAAGGTTTTATTTTACAGCCCCTTGCATGCATTGCGCCTGTCACTGCTGCGGCGGCATTCTGGTTTGAGGCCCTGGAAGAGGCCATCCATACAGCTCCATTGACTGAAATCATTGACAAGCTTAGAACACTTAAGCTAGCTAACTCATTTGTTTCTGATGCCATTGTTCATTTGACTAAACTAACGGCTAAGAATTCCGGATTCGCCATCCAGGCGCGTAGTGCGCTATGGCTTAAATCCTGGTCAGCTGACGTGACTTCAAAGTCTAAATTACTCAACATTCCTTTCAAGGGGCAGACCTTATTCGGGCCTGGTTTGAAAGAAATTATTGCTGACATTACTGGAGGTAAGGGTCATACCCTTCCTCAGGACAGGGCCAAATCAAGGGCCAAACAGTCTAATTTTCGTGCCTTTCGAAATTTCAAGGCAGGTTCAGCATCAACTTCCTCTGCTTCAAAACAAGAGGGAACTTTTGCTCAATCCAAGCAGGCCTGGAAATCTAACCAGTCCTGGAACAAGGGCAAGCAGGCCAGAAAGCCTGCTGCTGCCCCCAAGACAGCATGAAGGAACGGCCCCCTATCCGGCAACGGATCTAGTAGGAGGCAGACTTTCTCTCTTCGCCCAGGCATGGGCAAGAGATGTTCAGGATCCCTGGGCGCTGGAGATCATATCTCAGGGATATCTTCTGGACTTCAAAGCTTCTCCTCCACAGGGGAGATTTCACCTTTCAAGATTATCTGCAAACCAGATAAAGAAAGAGGCATTCCTACGCTGCGTGCAAGACCTCCTAGTAATGGGAGTGATCCATCCAGTTCCGCGGACGGAACAAGGACAGGGTTTTTATTCAAATCTGTTTGTGGTTCCCAAAAAAGAGGGAACCTTCAGACCAATTTTGGATCTAAAGATCTTAAACAAATTCCTCAGAGTTCCATCTTTCAAGATGGAAACTATTCGGACCATCTTACCCATGATCCAAGAGGGTCAGTACATGACCATAGTGGACTTAAAGGATGCCTACCTTCACTGGGGTCTAAAGTTTAACACAGCAAAGTGTAAAATAATGCATTTAGGGAAGAAAAATCCAAATGTTAATTACAGACTCAATGACACTTTACTGACTGTTACAGACGAGGAACAGGACTTGGGAATTATTATTTCAGATGATTTAAAACTTAGTAAACAATGTAGTAATGCAGCGAGTAAGGCTAGCAGAATGCTTGGATGTATTGGTAGAGGTATTTGCAGCAGAAATAGTAAGGTTCTTATGCCACTTTATAGATCATTAGTTAGGCCTCATCTTGAGTATTGTGTGCAGTTCTGGAGACCATATCTTCAGAAGGATATTAACAAACTTGAATCTGTGCAAAGGAGGGCTACCAAAATGGTACATGGTCTAAAAAATAAAACTTACCAGGATAGGCTCAATGACCTAAATATGTATAGCTTAGAGGAGAGAAGGGAAAGAGGTGATATGATAGCAACTTTCAAGTACATTAAAGGGTTTAGTAAAACTGAGGCTGTGGGTATTTTACATAAAATGGAAAATTCAAGAACAAGGGGTCATGAGCTCAAGCTAAAGGGTAGTAGATTCAGAAGTAATTTGAGGAAGCACTTCTTTACAGAAAGAGTGATTGATTTATGGAATAAACTTCCTCAAGAGGTAGTAGCAACAAACACTGTGGGGGACTTTAAAAATGCATGGGACAAGCATAGGGCTATCCTACGAACTAGATAAGTTTATACTGTTAGGTAAGGTCGGGCAGACTTGCTGGGCCTATGGCTCTTATCTGCCGTCAATATCTATGTTTCTATGTTTCTATGTTTCACATTCCGATTCACAAGAATCATCATCGGTTCCTGAGATTTGCCTTTCTAGACAGGCATTACCAATTTGTAGCTCTTCCCTTCGGGTTGGCTACAGCCCCAAGAATTTTTACAAAGGTTCTGGGCTCTCTTCTGGCAGTTCTAAGACCGCGAGGCATAGCGGTAGCGCCTTATCTAGACGACATCCTGATACAGGCGTCAAGCTTTCAAATTGCCAAGTCTCACACAGAGATAGTTCTGGCATTTCTGAGGTCGCATGGGTGGAAAGTGAACGAAGAAAAAGAGTTTTCTATCTCCTCTCACAAGGGTTTCCTTCCTAGGGACTCTTATAGATTCTGTAGAAATGAAAATTTACCTGACGGAGTCCAGGTTATCAAAATTTCTAAATGCTTGCCGTGTTCTTCACTCCACTCCGCGCCCTGCGGTGGCTCAGTGCATGGAGGTAATCGGCTTAATGGTAGCGGCAATGGACATAGTGCCATTTGCGCGCCTGCATCTCAGACCACTGCAATTATGCATGCTCAGTCAGTGGAATGGGGATTACACACATTTGTCCCCTCTACTAAATCTGGATCAGGAAACCAGAGATTCTCTTCTCTGGTGGTTATCTCGGGTCCATCTGTCCAAGGGTATGACCTTTTGCAGACCAGATTGGACGATTGTAACAACAGATGCCAGCCTTCTAGGTTGGGGTGCAGTCTGGAACTCCCTGAAGGCTCAGGGATCGTGGACTCAGGAGGGGAAACTCCTCCCAATAAATATTCTGGAGTTAAGAGCAATATTCAATGCTCTTCTAGCTTGGCCTCAGTTAGCAACCCTGAGGTTCATCAGATTTCAACATCACGACTGTGGCTTACATCAACCATCAAGGGGGAACCAGGAGTTCCCTAGTGATGTTAGAAGTCTCCAAGATAATTCGCTGGGCAGAGTCTCACTCTTGCCACCTATCAGCACCTATCAGCAATCCATATCCCAGGTGTAGAGAACTGGGAGGCGGATTTTCTAAGTCGTCAGACTTTTCATCCGGGGGAGTGGGAACTCCATCCGGAGGTGTTTGCTCAATTGATTCATCGTTGGAGCAAACCAGAACTGGATCTCATGGCGTCTCGCCAGAACGCCAAGCTTCTTTGTTACGGATCCAGGTCCAGGGACCCAGAAGCGACGCTGATAGATGCTCTAGCAGCTCCTTGGTTCTTCAACCTGGCTTATGTGTTTCCACCATTTCCTCTGCTCCCTCGACTGATTGCCAAAATCAGACAGGAGAGGGCATCAGTGATTCTGATAGCACCTGCGTGGCCACGCAGGACCTGGTATGCAGACCTAGTGGACATGTCATCCTTTCCACCATGGACTCTGAGACAAGACCTTTTCATATAAGGTCCTTTCAATCATCCGAATCTAATTTCTCTGAGACTGACTGCATGGAGATTGAACGCTTGATTCTATCAAAGCGTGGCTTCTCCGAGTCAGGCTTTCGTGCCTGTATTAAGGTATCAATGACTGTCACCAGGAAAATCTACCACAAGATATGGCGTAAATATCTTCATTGGTGTTAATCCAAGAATTACTCATGGAGTAGGCTTAGGATTCCTAGGATATTGTCCTTCCTCCAAGAGGGTTTGGACAAAGGATTATCAGCTAGTTCTTTAAAGGGACAGATTTCTGCTCTGTCTATTCTTTTACACAAGCGTCTGGCAGAAGTTCCAGACGTTCAGGCATTTTGTCAGGCTTTAGTTAGAATTAAGCCTGTGTTTAAACCTGTTGCTCCTCCATGGAGCTTAAACTTGGTTCTTAAAGTTCTTCAAGGGGTTCCGTTTGAACCCCTTCATTCTATTGATATCAAACTTCCATCATGGAAAGTTCTTTTTCTGATGGCTATTTCCTCGGCTCGGAGAGTCTCTGAGTTATCTGCCTTACATTGTGATTCTCCTTATCTGATCTTTCATTCAGATAAAGTAGTTCTGCGTACAAAACCTGGGTTTTTACCCAAGGTGGTTTCTAACAAGAATATCAATCAAGAGATTGTTGTTCCATCATTATGTCCTAATCCTTCTTCAAAGAAGGAACGTCTTTTGCATAATCTAGACGTAGTCCGTGCCTTGAAGTTTTACTTACAAGCTACTAAAGATTTTCGTCAAACATCTAACCTGTTTGTTGTTTACTCTGGACAGAGGAGAGGTCAAAAGGCCTCGGCAACCTCTCTTTCTTTTTGGCTTCGGAGTATAATCCGTTTAGCCTATGAGACTGCTGGACAGCAGCCCCCTGAAAGGATTACATCTCATTCCACTAGAGCTGTGGCTTCCACCTGGGCCTTTGAAAATGAGGCTTCTGTTGAACAGATTTGCAAGGCTGCGACTTGGTCTTCGCTTCATACCTTTTCCAAATTTTACAAATTTGATACTTTTGCTTCTTCGGAGGCTGTTTTTGGGAGAAAGGTTCTACAGGCAGTGGTTCCTTCCGTTTAAGTCCCTGCCTTGTCCCTCCCATCATCCGTGTACTTTAGCTTTGGTATTGGTATCCCATAAGTAATGGATGATCCGTGGACTGGATACACTTAACAAGAGAAAACATAATTTATGCTTACCTGATAAATTTATCTCTTGTAGTGTATCCAGTCCATGGCCCGCCCTGTCCTTTTAAGGCAGGTCTAAATTTTAATTAAACTACAGTCACCACTGCACCCTATGGTTTCTCCTTTCTCGGCTTGTTTCGGTCGAATGACTGGATATGGCAGTGAGGGGAGGAGCTATATAGCAGCTCTGCTGTGGGTGATCCTCTTGCAACTTCCTGTTGGGAAGGAGAACATCCCATAAGTAATGGATGATCCGTGGACTGGATACACTACAAGAGAAATAAATTTATCAGGTAAGCATAAATTATGTTTTTGCAAGATGTACCGAGTCAACGGTTTCATCCTTACTTGTGGGATATTATCCTTTCCAACAGGAAGTGGCAAAGAGAGCACCCACAGAAGAGCTGTCTATATAGCTCCCCCCTTAACTCCACCCCCCAGTCATTCTCTTTGCCGGCTCTAAGCAGGAAGGGTAAAGTGAAAGAGGTGTTAAACTGTTTTATTTTATCTTCAATCAAGAGTTTGTTATTTTTAAATGGTACCGGTGTTGTACTATTTACTCTCAGGCAGGAGATAGATGAAGATTTCTGCCTGGAGGATGATGATCTTAGCATTTGTAACTAAGGTCCACTGCTGTTCCCACAGAAGCTGAGGAGTACAGGAAAACTTCAGTGTGAGGAACGGTTTCTTGCTATACAGCAATGAGGTATGTTCAGTCATTTTTTCTGCAGACTGTGATAACTCAGAAAGGCTGACAGTATCCCCATTAGGGGAAGGGGAAGCAGTAATCCTAGTCTTATAAGGGGCATTACTAGCTTGCATAAAGGGTTAAACTTATGGGCACTCAGTTTGTATAATATATATAAGGCAAACGTTTGTGTGTTCTGGGAGTACTGTTTCTTAAAGGGACAGTCTAGGCCAAAATAAACTTTCATGATTCAGATAGAGCATGTCATTTTAAACAATTTTCCAATTT